>NC_051183.1:117472913-117548950 GCF_013339695.2 Rhipicephalus sanguineus | reverse complement strand
TTTGCTAGAGAAATTGGTGGCAGTCGAATAGAATAAATCCTCGTACTCTCAGGAGTCGCATACACCTCCATAGCATGTATATGTCCAGTACTCACGGATTAAATATGGACCTTGGAGCGCATATGGCCGCCGGTATATGCAGCGCCGCTCGTGGATCCTCATGGAACCAGGTGGTGCATTGGGGTATAAAGCAAGGGGGAGAACATCTACGCAGCAGGATTGCCCTTCCGGTCGCCAACAAGCCGGCCTGTAGTTCACCACGCTGAGAGTGTGGCGCTGGAAGGCTTGCGCGCTTTCATATGCCGACCGAAATGGCTTGCCGGTGTGCACCTCTTATATTGCCGCGCGAGCAGAGGGCGCTCTCGTTACACGCGCTTTGGTGTTGCAGCACGAATGCTGTGCAAGACTAAGGATTGTGCCTTACAGTGTGCATGTAAGCAGTCTATTCTGCAACATTTAAGTGCAGGGCCCGCTATCGTCGCGGTTAATCGCAGTGACAAATCACGGTGAAATGAAATAATGTCTGTGTTCTTCCCGCTTTCTTCGCCATGTTCAACGCCCAATCTGCATCGTGTTGCAAGCAGCGGCCAATGTAGCGTCAATGAACACATGTAAGGCACAATCTCTTAGCTGAATCCTGTGTCTTACTTGCACAGCGTGCGTTCCTCACAGCGCCAAAGCGCGTGTAACGAGAGCGTCCTCTGCTCGCGCCGCAATATAGGAGGTGCGCACTGGGGAGCCATTTCGGTTGGCTACGAAAGCACGCAAGCCTTGCAGCGCCACACTGGCAGTGTGGTGAACTAAAAGGCCGACTAGTTGACGACCGAGGAGCAAACCTCTGCGTCGATGTTCTCCTCCTCGCTCTATACCTCAATGCAACACCTTCGTTCCATGAGCACCACACGAGCGGCGCTGCATATACCGCGGCCATGTGCTCTGAGTGTCCTATTTCAATCCATGGGTACTGTGCACTGCACATATATCCCAATTAGCTCTGATCGATTCATTTGTTCAGTTATGCTCTGCTTAAAAAGCGCAAATGAGGAAGGTGTTGGCATTTGTCGTTCGGTGCATTACCTGGCCATCCTTTTTTAAATTATTTTTGTCTTACTTTAAGAACTATGGCAGCGCAAGTTAGGAGCAGACACAAACAAAGTGACGCACACACAAAGCCTCAAATTGCTAGTTGATAGTTTTATACATGCAAAAGGACAGAAACTGGAAAACAGTGGGGGGGGGATAAGTGGGTCTGAGTCCATTTAGTTATGCATCACTGTCGGAGAAAATGAAAAGTTAAGAGCAGTGAAAGTACAGGTCACATATGGTTGCTGAGTCGGTTGGCCTTCAAATCACAGCCGCACTTTTGTGGCTTTCAGCAGCCTTGATATTGTGACAAGTAGGACAGTAGCACTGGCAATTGGGCGAGTTTGTACGGATGCATAGATTTACACGGTGCAATCAATTCAGACGAAAAGACGAACAATCGATGGCACTTGTGTTCGTGTGATCATTCATTTTCATCTGCCTTGTTGCGCCGTTCTAAATAGGAAGACAAGAAAAACCAGAGAGCATGACAGATTGACCGGCTTTATAGATACTGAACAAGCAGTGTCCTCATTTTTTCATTGAACTAAGGAACCCATGCGTTTCATTGTCGTCACCATGCCCTGCAGGTCCACGTGAATCTGTGCGGCATTTGGCCCATGCTGAAAATTGTGTTACATCGTCGTCGCTATGCCGTGGCACATACACACTTCAATATGGCCGTGGGAGTATGCACAACTATGGTCCTGACATCTTGTTCACATTCTATTTGGCTGCCAAGAGAATGCTTGTAATCAAGCTCGAATAGAAGCCAGCATGTGACAGCTCTCAGCATGTGTTCTGCACACACTGTTTTGCCCCAAGCTTCTAAAAGCATGCTTTTGTTTATGGTACCCACTCATGCGAATTTGCCTTTGCTGCTGCATTACTATCGTCTAATCTCATTTGTCGTAAGTGTAAATACAGCAACCTCGTGATACGACCACAGCTGATACGATTTCGGGGTGTATACGAATTTTCCGTTGGTCCCCGGTCAAGGCCCATTAGCCTGCAATGCAATGGAGTACGGTTGTTGCGAACCAATTTTCACCCATGATGTTTGATACGAACGTATGCTACCGCACAGGTCGAAGAGGTGCTGTTGGTGCTGTCCTGGAAGATGCACCAAGCACGTGCGAGCGCGGGAACGCAAGCGTGGGCATGCGCGCCGCACCGCCAAATTGTCAGAATCACGTATCAGAAAACACTTTGTTACGGTCAGAATAAACCCTCAGAGACGCGTCACGACGCCTCCGAGATTGTGTGCCCGAATCTTTGAAGCTTTTAAGTGCCTCCGTGTGCCTTCGCATTTAGATTACCGAGGATATTAGTGCCATGCTTCTTTTCTAATGCGTCGATGCGGGCTCCCTGTCGTTGTACTGTGTTTACACGTGCGTGCCTCATGCATCGACATATTATGAAAAGGTGGACGAGGCCAAAAGAAGACCAGGACGGTCTTTGCGAAGGAGTCATGCCTCACAGTGTCAACATGCACGACCGTTGATTTCGCACTTGTGCGGGCAAGGCCGTAAATATCCCAAAACATCCCCAACACCTCCACGATAACAAAATCATAACACAAGACCGTGGTTCTGTGATTTTGTGGCCTTGATCCATGGCGTCAAAGCGCTTCTTTCGTTACTTTTACTGCGGTACTCCGGTGTCATGAAAAAAAAACATACTAAAATTTTAAAGGGGCTACTGCTGTCGCGGGTCACAATGCACCTGTTCATTAATTAATATGCGCGTATGGGCCATATATTTATCAGTACTGGTATGATTGCCGACATCTAAAAACTTCACTGACAATCGTTCGGGTTCTTGCGGACATTGCTGCGGCCCTGAAAAACAATAAATGAAAATGTACGCCAGCTTTCTTTTGTCGCATGCTAATTTTTCATGCTTCTGCTGATACGAATTTGGATGATACGAATATTTTTTTGGTAGTCCCGTGAGATTCGTATCACTGAGGTTTCACTGTAGTATGGGGCATGCTCATGCATAAATATCGTTCCTCTCCTGAACTTTTGGAATGGGTATCAACGGAAGAGTGTCTGAAGATATTTCACCACCATAAAAGGATGAGATTTGTCTCGTTTTCTGTCTTGTCTCCCTTCTATCGAGGCTACATGTCTTGTGTATTTCAGTTGAGGGGTGATCTACAAGAGATCAAACATGCATGTCCAGTCGATATTTTTGTTTGTCTGGTTTTTTATGTTATGCTGGCACATTGAAAGCGCATGGAACCGAAAATTTTATTTCCAAAAACGCTCCCAGCGCGGCAAAAAAATATTTGAAAGCGGCGCGCGGCGTCCTGTTTTTCCTCACTGCAATATTTTAAATTTTGCGGCCGAATTTAACGCGAACTATAAATTCTGTGTTGAAAACTTTTTCTGTTGATTTTAATACCCATTACTGTGAATTACATCCATGCTTTCTTTATGCCGTCCTCAAAAGGAGAAAAATGTGAAAAAATGACAAACAGGGCCCAAATCAAAAAAGTTTTGCCAAGTTTGAGTGCCTTGGTGCCTTTTGTATTTCACACAGAAACTTCAAAACAGGGTCCAAATACACAAAAAAGCCTTTGCAACATTTCTGCTGTAGATCGTTTTCCTACAGGCAGCGCAAAAGAAGAAAAAAATAGTTAAAAGAAGCAACTTTTTTCTAAAAAGCTCGTCTTCAAAGAAATAAAATAATAAACAACTCCGGTCTTAATTCTGACGACAATTTTTTATCGAAAAGCACTTATGTTAATGAAAACGCGGTTTTAATATCATATGCCCTCATTTGCATTATTCAGGAGATATAACAGGCCAAAATGACCCTTGCTGTGTGTGCTCACTTCAGTGCGATTTATGGTCGTTATCAGCTTGCATTGTGCGTAAATCTAGTTTTAATTGTTTTGCTGCAGCAAAACTTTGCTCTGGTGACTTGTCGTCAAGAAAAATGTGTTCTCAGATTTTATTTGTGTCTAGCATGTGCGAAAGTGCTAAAGGGCTAATGCCTACGCAGTTTGCAGCCTACAACGTGAACTTACCCTGCCATTATTCGCTAATCAGGAGCACGCAAGACACCGTGAGCACATGGTTTAGGTAACTTTGCCAAAACTCGCCTTGCACACCAAACAAAGCATCTGTATGCAGCGGCAGGCCAGCTTAATCTGTACTAAATGCCACAATCCGGCCATAGGTCGGCAAAAATATTGGAACTCACTCCGACTCACTTAAAAAATATATTTTGCACTGAGAGCTCACTCGGACTCAGACTCACCGAAATTTTCCTCAGCCAGACTCACTCGGACTCAGACTACTAAGCTTTTTCTCAACTGGACTCACTCGGACTCAAACTCACCAACATCTTGCTCAGCCGGACTCACTCAGAGTCAGACTCACGGCTTGAACTGAGTCTGAGTGAGTCGACTCATGAGTTCGCTGGTGTAAAGTTAGCTTTTCCGATCATGGTGTAAATGCTCTTTAACGCCAATATCTCACATAATCGGTGCTCTACAATACACCTTTTGATCTTATACCTTCAAATAGTAGTTATGAGTGGTTGCAATCCAGTAAGGACGTTTTTATGAAATGTGCGACTCACACGAGATATTTCTATCAAGAACTTCCCATGCAAGAGTTTGCGGGAGGAGGTAATGGAACCCTCCCTTAGCACCACCGCCCCCACTCACACCTCGTATCAATAAACATTGTGGTGGAGTATGAACGCTAGTGCGTTGAGGCACGTGTGAATAGATTTGAGTATAAATGTAAGCCGGTGTAAGGCTGATAGTAATGCCGATAGGTGAGTAGATAAGTCCATTGGTCGGCAATGAAGGGTGGAGCTCGCTCAGACTCGCTCAATAAATATATGTTGCGCTCAGGGCTCACTCGGACTCAAACTCACTAAAGTTTCCCTCAACCAGACTCACTTGGACTCAAACTCACCAACGTATTGCTCAGCCGGACTCACCCAGACTCAGACTCACGGCTTGATCTAAGTCTGCGTGAGTCGACGCATGAGTGAGTTTGCCGACCTATACAATCAGGAGGCGCACTGTTATTGAGGTGCTTTCTCACTGCCTGCTTGCTTCCCTTTCATTACGTGCATTGTACACTCTAACCATCTTCCCCATTCAACGCACACTGTGCTAAACAGCATACGTAAAAAGTTATCTCAGTCATTTCTGAGTCGTTAATTTTGCTTCCCGCTATCATGTTTTCGGCGTCGCAGGTAACGTCTTCCTGTATCATCTTAACCTTTACTTCAGCATTTCAGCAGCCAGAAAATGTGCGGTGCGGCACGATTAAGCCATAAGTGGCCGAAGCTGCCCAATTTATGATGTTTTGTTGGCACTTTACTAAAGTGCTTTCCCACGTTGAGAACAGCAGACGTCACTGGTGGCGCCAGACGGGCATTATCCTTAATTTTGACAAGGAGTCTGGCCCACAAATTAATTATCACACCCCAAAGCATTTAGACATCCTTGGTCATAAAATATGAAACCATGAGTAGTTAAGTGAGCAAATGTGTGCGGCGGTGTTCAGTATAAACGTTTCGACTTGGTCTAGCTGTTCACTACACGGGATGCATGCAGCCCATGGCTAGATCTGAGTATTCTGTGCCGATTACTTACGCATCCGCAAAAAGAAGATTGCCGAGAAAAACATTTTCGTTGCGTCAATTTTCTTTCATTCCTGCTTTTGTTGTTGTCTTCCTCCAGAAGCTACTGCCATAGGGTGAGGATCTTCGCGACACCTGTGAGGTCTGCTAGCATTGCTTTACGCGCCTCAAGGAAAACCTGTCTACATCTATGAGAATTGCGATGAGGTAGTCGAGGCATTTCTTCAGGAAGAAGAAGCGATTGATATCTTGAACAGGTGCGCCCACCTTTCCTCTGATGCCTGTAGGTGAGGTTCTAGGCTGCAAACTACATACGCGTTAGCCCTTCAGAGGATGACAGCAGCCCATTTTCGCACACGCTAGACACAAATAAAATCTGAGAACACGTTTTTCTTGACAAGCTACCAGAGCAAAGTAGATTTACGCACAATGCAAGCTGATAACCACTGATCACACTAAGTGAGCACGCACAGCAAGGGTCATTTTGGCCCGTTATATCTCGTGAACAATGCAAATGAGGATATATGATATTAAAACTGTGTTTTCACTGACATAAGCGCTCTTCGATAAAAAATTGTTGTTAAAATTGAGACCGGTGTTTTCTTCATCTTATTTCTTGAAAAGGGACCTTTTTTTAAAAAAACTGGCTTCTCTAACTATTTTTTTTCTTCTTTTGCGCTGCCTGTAGGAAAACGATCTCCTATAGAAATGTTGGAAATGTTCTTTTCTACATTTGACATTGTTCTGAAGTTTCTGTGTGAAATAGAAAAGGCGCCAAGACGCATCAAACTTAGCAAACTTTTTTGATTTGGGCTGTGTTTGGCATTTTTTCACATTTTTTTCCTTTTGAGGACAGCATAAAAAAAAGCATGGATGTAATTCACAGTAATGCATAATAAAACCAACAGAAAAAATTTCAACACAACGTTTATACTGCGCGTTAAATTTGCCCGTGAAATCCAAAAATATTGCGATGAGCTAAAACAGGATGGCCACACGGCCACCTCCAAATAGTTTTTTGGCACGCTGGGAGCGTTTTTTGGAAATAATATTTTCGGTTCCGTGCGCTTTGAATGTGGCCACATAACATACAAAAAACCCAGGCAAAACAAAAATATCGATTGGACAGGCATGTTCGATCTCTCGTGGAATCACCCTGAGGTAATTTTTGCATCTCTTTCAATGTAGTTGCACCATCAGTGTTCAAATGTGCCATTTAAAAAAAAATGCTGCCCAGAATATCCCGTTAACTGGAGTTGTAGTTGTGCTGCCGTGACCTAGCTTAGTGCTCTCTTTACATACAGTATAAACATTCACCTTGAACATTACGGTTGGCTTTAGATGGATTGTGGCAGTTCAGAAAAATAAGTAAAATGAAGGTTGCAAATGCAGAGCTTAACTGCTAAGAAAGAATGCCTGAGTTCGCCTCTTCAAAATGTGAGCCGTTTCTTCTGCAGAAGTTTGAATGTCATGTTTTAAATTCTAAAAACCTCTTATGCGACCTTGTGCAGGTCGATCTTGGCCCACGACTGTAAATGGAAAACCAAAAGTGGCGGTGTTCTCTGTCAGAGAAACAGCAAAAGTACTATCGCACAACGAAACATTGCACAACTGAAGCATCGCCTGTGCCTCATGCTGCTGTTTCATCAAAGATCAAGGTCATCGCCCTTGGAGGGACTTAATGCATGGCAGCGTGAGTGGCTGAATGGTCTTCTTTTTGTTCTGTCTTAGGCCGAATAATAATATCCGAGTGCAACCTCGACAAAAAGCGCAATGGTGACAATGACGTCGTCCACTTACAAGTGCACGCCTCAGTTTTTACACAGGAATGTCAGCAGCCTCAACGTCATCCGGAAATCCAGTCTTGCTGCTCAAGCAGAAGGAAGGAAAAAGAGAGACAGGATAGAGAGTGGCCTTTTTTCTTCTTTCTGCTTGTGCAGCAAGACCAGAATTTAGTATGAACCAGCTAATCTGCAAAGAAGTATTGTCTCAACATTATATTTGCACAGTACACGTGATGAGGTTTTGCTTATGCTGGCACGTAAGAAATTGGAGCGTTTTACTTCTGTCAGGCAACGGAAAGCTGGGAGGGCGTAAACAAATGGTGCTCCACAGTTTTCATGAATGCAGGAGTGTAACTGTTCATCGACAAGTTCTTTTGGTTTTTTCTACAATAGGAAGTCAGGTCTTCAGGTTTCATGCAAATACGTCTGTAACGGTTCAATAGGGAGGCAACTACTGGCCTTTCACAAGTGTTTGGAAGAACAACATTATGTTCAGGTACTGGGCAATGCATACTCTTTCTGTAAACATTGAAAGAGAGTGCTCCATTATTCCTGTTTACCAATACATTCAAAAAAGGTAGTTCCCAGTCTGCCTCCATCTCCACCATGAACTGAAAGAAATCTACTTGATAGATTAGATGCATTTGGAAGCTTCCAAAGCAGAGTGATTAATCACACACACAAAAAAAGATAATATTCATAGCACACAAAAATAATTGGTTTTGGGCTGAAAGAAGCAATGGAATTATATTCCAGCCACTGCATTGTCAGATTCGTGGTGTGCCTTGGACTTGCACTTAACATGGGCTTTTCGAAACACACGTAGTTATTGCCCAGGGAAAAACTGAGGAGCCTCTTCAAGTCGTGAACATCAATTTGAGACCTTTCTTGTAGGCCTGACTTCAATGGTCATGTCAATGATAATATAAGTAACCAGAACTGTATACTTACATGCCCACTGACATTGTTGTTGATGTGAAAGTCCACAACTCGCCAATGGGTGACTGTCACAGTGGCTGCAAAATCACGCCCTCACTTCTTTCAGCCCAACAAACAAACATTTCAGCCAAGCATTTTTGTGTGTTATGTACTATCTGCATCAAATGAAACCCGAACAGCGGCAAGCCTTCGCAATGGTATAGTGCGCGCCGTCCAGTTATCACCAGGGACGGGTGCGCGTATGCGCAGTGTGGCCAAACCGGATGCACGCGCCTGTCAATGATAATGACAGGACGGCGCACTGTACCATTGTGAAGGCTTGCCGCTGTTTGGGTTTCATTTGACGCAGATAGTACATTATTGTTTTTGCCTGATTAAGTGCGCTGCTCTGAAAGCTTTCACACCCATTTAACTCTTTCCCTGGAGAGTTTTTTTTGGCCAAAATCGATACAAAAATACCCATATTTTTTATTTGGCTGGTTGATTCTAAGTGTCTTCAAACAACTAAAAAAATTATTCAAGGACACTTTATTAGCATTATACATGCGACATATTTTTTGTATGTTATAAAATATGCAGATGATTGACTACACCGCACTGCACCACGGAAAGCACCCTAACATCTGCAGCCTTCAGTGCAGAAAATGTCTCTTTGAAATTTGAAATGTAAAGCGCAATTGGACTAGCGAGTCCTTGAAAACAAACCTTTAACGTGCTGGTAGGCGTTTGGTTACATCTAACGGCGTCCTCTGTCGACGTATTGAGGCACGATCGTCATCCGAATCCAGCAGTTTAGAGAAACTATGCTGCTTTTTGTAGTCACTGCCGCATTCACAGGAGAACTGCAATTCTTCATTTCACAACACTTCGGCAAACAAGCACTTTTTTTTGTTTTTTTTTTAATGGAGCTGTTGCAAGCAAGCACGTACCTCTTGCGCACAGAGGAGGATGCCATTTTCTAATTCCAGTTGCCAGAATCAAGCCCTTCCTTGACTAAAATGCATGTTTTGAGCGTGTTTTTAAATTTTTTACTGTGCCATCTGTTGAAGCCAAAGAGAAGACAGCTAATTGAATCAGGGTAGCTTAACTGCGGCGCCTTCAAATGCTTGTTTCAGGGTGGACGAGCCTAGCTCGTCTTTGGTGTGAGCGGTACGGTACAAATTGTGTGGACGAGCTCAGCTCATCTTTGGTAAGGAAAGGGTTAAACCATCGGGTAGATTCCAGTAAATTCACAGTAGAGATGGAGCAGATTAGAAATTAACATTCTTTTGGATGAGTTGGCAAACAGGAACAACAGAACACTGCATTCCTTCAGTGTTTACAGAAAGGATACACAGGGACTGGTACCTGAGCTTAATGTCTGCCCATCTGTGCATAATGTCTGCATTTGCCAGAGGTCAGCAGTTGCCCCTCTTGGACCGTTTACAGTCGCATTTGCACGAAACCTGAAGACCTGACTTCCTAAATGTACAAAACTCAAAAGTACTTTTCGACAAATAGTTCCACTCTTGAGTACATGAAAACTGTGGAACACTGTTTGTCCAAACCCTCCTGGCCTGCCAGTATCCGACAGAAGTAATGCGCTTCTTACATGCCAGGGTAAGTGAGACCTCATGATGCGTACAGTGTAATTATGATGTTGGGGCTGCTAACCTTCCTGCGTACAAACTTGGGCAAGGGCTCATATGGGGAAAAGACAAGCTGCCAAAAGAAGTCCTTACAGGCATTTTCTGCAAGATTCCCTGAGCAGACTGGGCGAGTGTCTACACCAGGGAGACTTACACAGCAGCTGCACCAACTTCATAACAATGTCGATAAGAAAAAGATGACGGAGCACGCAAGAAACAACTGAGCACAATACAGACTGGGTGAATTGTATATAGTACAATTGGCCAGTAAAGAAAATGGAAGTCATGTTTGTATCTGAAATCCTTTGAGATACAAGCGCTTCTCTGTTGTACTTTCTTCCATTACGATCAATGCAATCGTGTTGCCCTTTTTTGCTGGTGCCCTCGAAGGCTGTGCACATATGAGCTTAGAAGCTCCCATGATTCCAAGTCTCTTCATGGGATTAATTTTAGTGTCAGTTTCACCGGCATTGTTGAACTTGATGCGGTAATCGTGTTTCTCACAATAATGGTTGAGAGCATCGCGCTCTGAACAACACCCACTTTGGAGGATTGGCTTAAGAAATGGATAGGCTAACAGAAATGGACTTATATAATTTGTGTGATTGTTGAAAAAAAAGTTAGAATAATCAGTATGAATTAATAATGGTTATTTCAAAATTTAGATCAAAATGAAGGGACAAGGGGGCAGCACTAGAATGAATACAAAGGACAAGAAGACAGGACATGCGCTGTGTCCTGTCTTCTCGTCCTTTGTATTCGTCCTAGCGCTGCCCCCTTGTCCCTTCATTATGAACCCAAACCAACTCGCCTACCTATTTGTGATTCTGTTAGATCAGAATCTTGATTCAGTAAAAAATTAATTGAATTTTAATTAAAAGAACCATATTAATCTAATTAATGCTGAAGGGCCTCAAAACCAGCTTCACTATTTTTAACATTTCAAGTAAATGTGTGCTTCGAGTTCAAACTTTTGCAACGATAAACAATGCCAAACATAGCCACGGAATAAAAAACAATCTTGTGCTCCTCTTTGGGTCTTTCGGTATCCCCAGAGTTGGTAGTGACGTGACCAGAAAATCTGGTCATGTCAGCAGCTGAGAGAACCTGTTTGTCTGCCTGCAGGTATGCGTATTCGCTGCTTATCCTTCTCGCACGGTGAGGAGAAATACTTGCCCAGGAGGAGAGATAAGTTAACGAATGGAGTGTAGCGCATGAAAGAGTGAAACGAGGGAGGGCTGCATTTTGATCATCATACGCATGTAACTCCGCTAATAGAGCAGCATTTCAAAAAATTCTCATGGCCACATGTTCACTGTAGTAAGGCAGAGTGACCACGACTGGTATGCAGGAAACACGACTCGTGTAAAGGAAGTGAGGAAATTTGAAGTAAGGCACGTTGAAGCAGAATATCTTAGGAAAAAAATTGCTGGTCATGTGATATATAAAGCTACACAGGTTATTTCTTGTATGCTATGTGTAAAGAACACTTCCAGGTTTAACAAAATAATTCAAGCATCCTTATCACTTTGTTAGATCGAGATTTCACTGTAATCACTCAGTTCTTCTGTACCTGTTACATTCATAATATGAAAGTTAGCGAAAGTTAGTTTGCCTAAAATAACCTTCCTCATTCTTGTTTTTAATTGGGAAAAGTTTATTACCTGTTATAGGGAACAGAGTAAGGCACAAGGATGTCTTGTGGGCTAAGCAGGTATATAGATGACTGTCCAATCTAGCATGCAAGAACAACTGATTTATTCTCTCGAGGTGTTTTCTCAAGGAGCCTTAGCAATACACAGGGCCGCAACCAAATGGAGCTGAAAAGCAAGACGATGGCTCCACAAAATATGACACCCCCCGGTCCCCTTAGAGAAAATAATGCAAATGAAAAAAATGTACAAGTTTGCTGTTGGGACATACAGAGGTGATGTTCTCAAACAGATGGTTCTGGCACCCACTTGTTTTTAGCACACCCTAATTCAACATAAACCAATTTTAAGCTGGTAAAAAATGCAGCATATGCCTCCTATTTTTAAACCAGAAAAGAATGCAGCACACAGAGTTTATGACTTGACATATCCTGATACGTAATATTTATTTTCACCATTCTCACACATGAACTGCATGCTTTTTAAATAAGTCTGCAGCTATCATGCCTCAACTTCACCAATTCAACCTTTGATGCATGCAATATTCAGAATATGAAGGACACATTTCATGATCTGTTGTGGCAAAATTTTATACCTAAAGCTTTTTAAATGAGCTTTCCTATTAAACCAGCACATTACTGTCGCCACTCTTTATACATTACATGGGAACTGTTTGGTCACCACCTTGTTGATTGCTTTACTGCTTTTGTGAGTGCTACAAACACAGTTTTGGTCGATTAGTGAATTGTAATGCGTGTGGAATTTTCAGACCTGTTTGCTTGAAGAAATGCTGCACGCTGTAGCTGAGTAACTATGCTACTCATGTTATTTACATTCTGCTTAAATATCAGTGCTTGAAATGTGATACGCATGTTATATCTGTTAGGGCTCTAACCACTTTTTGCAGGTTGCACAGCCACCTCATAACTGTTCCGTTGGCAATAGATTTCAGTATTTGTGTCCTGTGTGAAAATTTCGTCTAAAATAAAATTCACTTTTGCTTTATTTCAGATGGTTCGAGTTCCACACGGAGAATCCTGAAGCTAATTCTTCCAAGGCAGAGCGGGGCATGCTGAAAGTTATCAGAAGGCCGAAAGAATAAATCGGTGGTTCATCTGCATGTACAACCATCGTCAAGTGTTATCATGTACTGTTTTTTGCAGCTGCATAATATTAAATAGTCCGAGTCTGCCCCAGCAGCCCATATGGGTAACAGATGTTTTGATTAAGACTTATTTTATGATGTCTCTGAAAGTAAGGCAGTATGCATTCAATGAATTTGAATTATTTCATAAACATGGCTTCATGTGGTTGGATAAACCAGTTGCATAAATTGATGTGATATTTCCAGGAATGACAAGTTCCCTGTGAGATTCACACACTAGTTTTCTCACGCAATTGACTAGGTGGCAGTGTAAGGTGTCTAATAGAAATAGTGATAGGAACCACCACACTTCTCGAAGTGGCTGACACCAACAAACTTTCCATAAGTACCAGTGAAACATGGCTTATTATTTGATGGCAACACTGTTCCTCAGATGTGCACCATAGAGTAGCTCTAGGTCCCTGTCTTTATATGTTTAATATGCTACACAGCCCAGGTGCAGCAATATATGACACCCAAAATATCACAACGACGGTAAATCGTGCTGTCTCTGTGTGTTCGTCCATCGTCTTTTCCGCTGTTATTTTATGATTACGACCCAAAATATAAAAAGCTGATATATGGGCATATAAAAATTCGCCAGATATGGTCATATATGACATTATATAGGGATCCCATATATGGGTATATTAAAAATTGGGCAGATATGGACTTATATGGCCATATAAGGCCATATATGAGAGCCCATATATGGGTATATTAAAAATTGGGCAGATATGGACTTATATGGCCATATAAGGCCATATAAGTCCATATCTGCCCAATTTTTAATATACCCATATATGGCTTTTTTTATATAAGTCCATATATGGGATTTTTGTAAGGGAGGAAACACCATGGCATCACGGCGAAAGAACCTCAAGCCAGGTCATGTGGAACAGCTTGGGGTGCTACATGAAAATTTGTAGCCCTTTGGTAGCAGCACCTCACCGCGTTAGGCGCTCGACGACATGAACAGATTTCATTTCTTTGTTCTTTCTTCCAATTTTCAATAAAATCTTTTGTTATTCGATATTCGATATTCTTGCCCACTATTCGGCACTATTCGATTCGAATTAGATTCGAGACGAAATTCCACTATTCGCACACCCCTAGTATATGTACTGAAACTCGCGCTCCCTCGCGGCCCCGGAAAAGTGAACATTGCCATTCTCATTAGTCCTTGTAGCAACAGTGCTTTAGGTGGTCCTGACACAGAGACGTGAAGACGGAATAAGCCACAAAACTAGTGCTTTCGAGAAAAGAGGTTAACTAAACTGCAGCTTGCCTTTGACTAGAGGAGAGGAAAGCGGCGAAAAAGTGCCGCACATCCCACGCACCTTGGGAATCGATGTTATGCGAAGCAGGCGATGGGAAGGTGGCTATGCCGCATTTCCTACTTTCAGCGAAACGTTATAGGCGGGCGTGCGCGCAGCCACACGGCGGCAACTGCGCAACAGCGTCAGTGACACGTGATATCTTGACACGATCCCTTCCGCATATATCTGCCAGTCGCTGTATATCATCTTGACTGTCCGCAAATAAGACAATATCATCAGCATAAAGTAGACCTGGAAGCTTCTGCTCAACCATCGTGCCGACCTGTTTGTGTGACAAATTAAATCCAATTTGCTACCTTCTAGCGCTTTTTCCATCCTCACCATGTACAGCATGAATAACAGCGGGGACAAAGGACCTCGCTTTCTCAGCCCCTTGCTAAATTCAACGCTGTCCTTGCTACTTATTCCTTCCCATTCTATACAATTTGTATTTTCTCGGTATATTTCCCTCAAAAGCTGTATACAGTCGTCACCTATGCCCACTTCTTTCAGTATATCCCACAAAATTTCCTGATTAACGTTGTCATACGCCCCGGTAATATCTAGATAAGCTACATATAAGGGCCTGTTTTCTATTTTCGATATTTCTATACACTGGGTAAGAACAAACAGATTATCGTCTAACCGCCTGTCGACTCGAAATCCATTCTGAAGTTCTCCCAAAATATCATTTTGTTCTACCCACGCTTCTATTTTTAATTTTACTGCCTGCATCGCCAACCTGTATAGCACCGATGCTAGCGGTCTATACGAGCGAATGTTATCCTTTTCGCCCCTCCCTTTATAGATTAAGTTCATTCTACTTTTTCGCCAACTGTCTGGTGCCGCTGCTTCCATAATCTCCTTTGAAACGTTTCAAATGTGCGTGACACCCTCCTTCCCCCCCCCCCCTCTCCCCTCCACTCCCCAACAACAGCAACAAAAAAAGGCGCTGACCCGAGAGCCTTTGTACTCCCGTGCAACTGTCCAGAAAAGAGGTGCCTCTCTCTCTTCTGGTAACGTATAACTATTTACAATAGAACGGTTAGGCGCTGAGCCGCGCTGCCGCAAGGGTTGCTGGAAAGAATGGTTTGGTTTCTGAACCGACTCTTTCTCTCCCTCGCTAAAAAAAGAGTAGAAGACCGTTCGTTTGTGCAGTCACTTCTCGAGGAAGTTCTTCAGTGGCCCTGAACACCGGCAGTGTTGGGTCGCGTGGAACAGCCCCGACATTGCGCGCGTGCATAGAAGTTATAGATTTCTCCACTGTCACCACCAACGTTTATAGATACTTTTTCAGTTCCGTAACTCCTCCGCCGAAGCCGGCCGCCGCTTTTACCCAGGCAGTGAGAGGGCGCCACAGTCGTGAATAGCGCTGTCGCGCGCGCGGACACACATGTTCTTTCCCGTAGTTGCTTGGCCGCGTGCGGGGCTATCATGGAATGTTTTTTCCTGGGTGTGTTGGCTGTGCATGCGCGAGGTTACTCTCGACGACTTTGGTGAATTCAGACAACCGAGCATTCCTTGCCACAGGAAGTCAAGCAGCTTTCAAGCTTTGCGATGCCAACTTGTTTCGTGCCCGGCTGCACCAGCGGATGCAAAAGCATAACCCAGAAAAGCGGTACTTTGCGCCGCCGCCCGATCCGCAGCCTTTTGAAAACTGGGTGCGAGCGATTTCTGGGTGTGAGACCATAGACCATAGTGACCAAGTTTAGCCACTTGTACCTTGCTTAGTGCATTTGAAAGTCTCCGTGAAAAAAAAAAAAAAACCGTCGTCAGGCCCTCGTCCAGAAATATGCGATGAAAGACAAAGTGTGCCAACAGCTTATGTCCATGCCATTCCGTGACCTCTCAGGTGCTTCTGGCGACCACTGTGCACCATCACCAAAAGCAACAGCCTTTTGTTACCTGGCAGGCTACGTGGCTTTCAAATTGAAGAAAACAATTGCGAGGTCTGCAAATACGATGTCCTTGGTAGGCGGGATTCCCTGCCGCATGAGTCTGTGCTGGTCACTGTGCGCGAATGTGTCAGTGGTAGCCTTTCAGAGAAACTGCTTGCACGTAAGCACGTACGGTATAGCGTGCTATCAAGCATGCTGGCAAGGACACATTTTTTTGGTGACCTGTTTTGGGTTGTGCTGAATGCTCCTATAACGAGAGGGACAAACACCGTTGGCTTCACTTTTATTTACTCCCATACACTTCTTTGCACAAGCGAAATGCTTGGAAAGCAGCAGTACCAATTGGGCACAGAGAGAGCGCAAGAAATCAAGTTTTAAAAATTAGTTGGCAGCAAACCTGCCAACAGAAGCGTAGCCAGGAAGGGGGGGGGGGGGTCAAACTTCCTGCTTTGATATCTTTCGATTTTGCATGCACTCATACAAAAACACGAACGAACATAGAAAAATTATGATTGCCCCCCCCCCCCCCGCCCGTCCTCCTCCCCGAATATATGCCTGGTTATGCTACTGCCTGCAAACACTGTTGCGCAGTATGTAGTACGCGTATAAAAAAGTTTCCCCGTTCATTTTGCATACCATGAATCTCGGTTCGCTTTCACAAATATTTTTTGTGATCGATGCCATCATGTTGGAATTAATTGACCAAAATGCATGTTGCTTGGCGTTTTGAAACAATACAAATGCGCATTATCATTTCGTACAGTGCAAGGCTTTAGAAAACGTCACATAACGCGAAGTTGCAAAATTATTACGCACGGAATATGCCGTGCTCTTGGATAGACCACATTTTTTCAAGTTAATGAACCCACTAGAATTACTGAAATTGTCGTTTCTTGGTTTGTCGACATGGTGCGGATGGCTGAGCATCAACGTGAGGACACTGAGCTGCTCCCGGTCATCCGCTATCTTCATGGAGCTGAAGTTGTCCCACGCTCGCTCTCACGAAGACTGACATCGTATTGCCTGCGGAACAATGTTCTCTACAAGAGAAATTTCGAGAAGAGCCAGGAAACTTTTCTCCTCGTCGTTCCGACGGCACTGCGTGGCGAAGTTTTGCAGGCGTGCCACGAAGACTCCTCTGCCGGTCACAAGGCTCATTGCACAAAACTGATGCCTGCAAGCGTGTCTGTACAGGTCTTTTCAAGTTCGTGAGCAATATAACGCGCACAAATTAAAGTAAATGTCCAATTAACGTTAAGTAACTGGAGTAAAGACCAAGTACAGTGTTTGCGCAATTCCCATTCGGCCGTATGCAAAGGCTCATGCAAAACCCTTCGCGCTAGCAGACGACCCTCGCTCTCCTAGCGCAAAGCGCGACTGCAGCGCTGTGGTGGCGGGTGCGGCGACAGGCCGCCTCCTCCCTACGCGCGCCGCGAGGAGATACGGAACTGAAAAAGTATCTATAAACGTTGGTCACCACCTTTGCCTCGACTGCAGTGCAGTGTGGGTGTCGCACATGGTCCGCTTGATACTTCTGTCGCTACATTCAGAAGCTATCCAGAAAGCTCCTTTCCACTACTTCCTGGCTATCATTACACAAAGCCCCCTTTTCGTGCCTTGCAATGAGCCAAAAATGGTGATATTACATGCATGAACGAAGGAAGGGCTTTGCCTTTTTGCCAGCTAAAACACCATGAGCCTCATGCATCCCTAAACAGGTGTATGGTTCACCGCTTCCTTGTCCTCTGTTACATAGCTATTTGAAATGTTCAAGAACGTGAATGGGGATTAAGGTGACATCGCCCATGTTGTGGTGCAAGCGTGGCGAGCAGGCAGAGAGCGGAAGAGGAGGTCAAGCAACGCGACATACATACTTGGAGGGCGCACTCACAAACATACACGAACGCACTACTCAACTTTAGCCGAACGTATGAGAGGTTTCTTTTTTTCAGCTACAAAACGAGTCCTCTTAGCACCGCAGCGAAGAGCACAAGTCGTAACGCATATGCGAATTGCGTCCTTTTGGGAGTATTGAATAACAAAATGTGTAAGGGCTCTTTCTCGGCGAAACCCAACCTATCTGTATAGGCCGAAAGTCGACACTCGAAAACTAGCTCAGCTTTCCGAAGAGGCTCTCTAATAAGGCTCACGGAAGCGATTGTTTTTGTACTAAAATTGTCACTTCTTCCCGCAGTTTGGCTGCTATTGGCAAAGTTGGGCAAACTTATGCGAAGCAGCCAAGTGTGCAGCTATAGTAGAGAACTCGATCTATGCATTGCTTGTACTCTCAATGCCGGCCAAAATTTCCCAATGTGCATTATTATCAGTTGTCTACGTAGCAACAATGTAAAGTAAGAAGTAAATAAAACAGTACACAAAGAGTGACGGCAGTTCAACGAAGAACGCATTCAGTGCGAAATCTCCACCGAAGCGTCAAGAAGGTTGATCTTGACAAGGACTTTTATCTTTTTGCTGGCTTTCTTGCTTCTGCTAGAGGTGGTGGATGTCGCCGCATCCTTTTTCCCCGTCTTAGCACAGTACACATGGTTGGGAAAGTTTAGAGTCCTCATCAAGCGCGAAAAGTGCCCGTCGCCGTCTACACGAGTGCTACAAAAAAAAAAATAATTGGTTGACATCACCTTATGACGTCACAGATCACCAAAATTTTTGTCATCGTGACGTCATTACATGACATCGCTGCTTGGTCAAAGGTGGGAAGATCCCCGAGGAACTGACAAACCGCGTGAGGTGCGGAAAGCTTTCGGTGGGGTGGGCGGGGGGGCGAAAGTCGATTGAGAAGAAAAAGAAGGCGGCTTTAGCTTCCGAATCCTGTTAGTCAAATGCATAAGGGACCTTGAGAGTTTTATTTGGATAGATATTTCGCACACCCCCTGCGCACTTGCCGGGCTTTCGCGAATGCGACGGCGCACCTGTCAGAACCTGACCGTTCGCGCACATGGTACTCGAGATCTTTTATTAGTTGCAGAGCCGCCGCACAGTGGTGTGGTAAACGAGGTGATCACATAAAGCGGTTGCTTTAGGAAATTCGCACGCGCTCGCCGATGCGAGCACTCATAGCGCCAGCATATGGGATGACCACAGCGAAAACTCACGAACAGATTTTTTTTTTTCACGTTTTGCCGCCAGACATTTTTGAGATGCGACCGAAGCCCCAGAGCACGCAAATAAGCGCAAGGGTTTCAAAAAAGCGTCCGCGGCTTCGCATAGAATAATTTTTGTTACTTTGCTAAGTAGTACAGGGACTGGACTGGTCTCAAGCATTATTTTTTTTTCTTGAGGCACCCTATGTGGTCACTTCGAATTGAAACTTCACCGTGGAACACATATGCCTAACTAAGGGGATTATGGCTGCACCCAGTGAGCTCTCGTTGAAAAGGTCCATCGGAGGGGCACGCTTGAGCGCGTCTATGTTTTCTGCGAAAGCCTCATTTACTAGGTGTCTATGGCGGCCGATGCCGGCGATACTGAGACGGTAAATGAGCTACGTCGCGCACTCTGGCCTGTGAAGGGTGCCTAGAAAATAAGACGTCACATGATCTACGTGAGCAAAAGGATTATCTGCTAAATTTAGTTTTGCTAGAGGTTGTTAGTTCATATAGCATAAATTGTGCGCGCGTTGTCTATTTCACGCAGTCCAAGCTTTATTCCTGTGTTTCCAAACTTCAGTAGGCGTCAGGACGCGTCCCGTTCGTTGTGCTACGCGCGGCTGGGAACGCTAGAGCTCACGCAGCCATCCGCACTTTTCGGTGCAGTCGGGGAAATATGGCTCGCTAACTGACGGCTTGCAAAATAGTTATTGCGCATATGCGAGCAAGCTTGTTTTCCACACGAAAGCCTCAACCACAGACTAGCAGACGAATATTTTTTTTTCCCATTTACCACTAATTCCTGTCTTTCCTTTCTTCCGTAATCCCCGTTCTCTCAGTGGAAGAGGAAATATGCAATGAGGTGTGACATTCCTGAAGTACGTATTGAGAAGCCTTGGTGCTGATCCTGCACATGAACGAATGGATTCGCAGCGCGCCGTTGAGTACACAACGAGCGCATAGCAATGGGCATTTCTGAGGACGCGTCCTCCACTCCCGTCGTAGTGTGATGACGCCAGTTGAGGCCTCATCTAGTCTTGAGGGGGTTGGCCAGGGGTCGCACACTATTTTGCAAAGTGCGAGTGGGCCTTTTTCAGGTCCGAACAGCGCCTGCAGTGGAGATCACCGAATTCGAAACTTCGAAACTGGGGGGTCCGTGGCTTCCGCGCACCGGTAAAAAAATCTCGTGGGTCTGGTATGTTTCGGGATAATTTTCAAGCGACACCAGGTGCCCCTCAGTTCGCACCCGCCTCTCAGTTCACACCTGTCGCCGCCCCGTGCAACGTTTATAGAAGTTGTTTGCCCCTGTGACCCCCCAAAAACATGGCGCGCGTCAAGTCAGCACCACTTCGCCTGCCCAGGCTAGTCTCCAGAAAAAAAGTATATTGTTATCCTATCGTTCAACCGGCGTCACGTGAGATGTCAAACACACATACACTGCCAAACAATTGTCACCTCCCCGCGAGGGGAAAGCAGGCTTCCAGGTAATGTCCTACGACCCTCAAAATATGAGGAGGCAAGGTCAAGTTCTTTGTGTACTTCAAGAACGCTTCTACAGTTACCTGAGTACAAAGGCGAGCAACCAAGCAATTCCTGGAATCCTCGGCACAATAGCCTAACCTGCTGGCTATGCATTCATGATGTACAAAGAAACACGCTTTCTTCCCTTCTTTCTTCCTCTTTCCTCCTCTTTCCCTCTCTTTCTTCCTTTCTTTCTTTTTCAGCAGCTCATGGGGTTACATTGTGCATTGAAGACGTGGTGACTAGATATAGCCTCTGAAGTCCGGAGAAATAACCCATCCGTGTTTTGGCGGCTTGGATGGATGGATGCTATGAGCGTCCCCTTTGTAACGGGGCGGTGACATGTCTGCCACCAGGCTCGAAGAAAAAAAAAAAAAACTTCCTTGTTTCATGTTGGCCTAATACCTTATCTACATTGATTAAATCTATGTTCTTATACCAAAAAAATATAAATTCACGGTCTATCTATCTGCCTCTTAAGGCAGAATGACCTTATTTTTCCCCCATTATTTGTTTTTGTTCTTTTTCGCTACTTTTCTGCCACCAATACTCTAACCGTCTCTTACTTATTTCCAGTGTTGTATGCGTTACCGAAAAAAGTAACTAAATACGCTACTCGTTACACTAAAGAAAAAGGAACGCGTTACCGCCCTACGTTACCCATAAAAAAAGGTAACGCGTTACCGTTACCGTTACCGAAAAAAAGTAACGGACGTTACTTCTGCCGTTACTCCATAGTCAGAAATCTTAATCAGTACGTATTCGCAGCAGGAACGTACAATAGCAACCTTATAAAGCCCGTATTTATATTTCCCATAAAAGTTCTAGCCGAAACAACAATTTTACTCGAAGTACTGATTTAATTTTAACGAGAATAATTTGCACAAATGCGCTGTACCTTGGCAGTACTGCCTAAAGTTGCCTGTATAGTTAATGTGACGGCTTCTGACTCTGCGGCACATGGGGAAGTCATTTTTTCGCAGTGGGACAACAAAATAAAACTGATCAATTTCATCGTCAACGTTCTCCGCAAATAAAACGTCACTGAGGAAATTTGCAGTAATTAAAACGGCGCGCGTTTACTTACAAAATGAATGCGCATATTTTTTAGCAGTAAAGAAATGCTTAAATGGAATAAATCTAGGGAAAAGTATGCGCGCATGGATATTTTACCACGAATATGGCGTTTGTTGATGTGAAGGTGTTTAGCGTTAGCCTCGCTCGCACGAATTCAATAACTAGAAACGTAGTCGCAGTTGCAGACAGCAAGAAGCAAAACTAATTTTGAATACTGAATTTATGAACAGTGCTAGAGTATTGCAGGGACAACTTCTTAATGTAACTACTAAGTGCTGAATGTAAGCAACAGCTGCATTTTCAAGCTGTCACCGGACAGTTTGACTCGCTTCTAAGCGAATACGTCCGCACCTATGCTGAATAGGAGCTCGACGGATGCGCTATATGGTACTCGTGTAATCACTGTCAGGAAGAGCTGGTGAATGCGCGGAAAGTTTTCCTTGAACCCGCTCAACGCAATATCATGCGGTACCAACGGTACTGAGACAGTCTCTCATCTTCACACGGCGATGATGTCGAGAAGGCATTTCCGACGAAGTCATCCTCCGTTGTGTTGGAGATCACACCTAGCCTTGATGTCCGTAAGCCGAGGAAATCTCGAGAGCTCACTTTTGACGGATACGAGGACTGCATTTCACTTCACGTCATCGATAATCAACAACTTGAAACTCCATAGCCAATCAACGACAACTGAAACTCGATAGCAAGGTAGCCGAAGCTATAGCAAATTTCGGCAGTTTGCTCCCCATTGCAATTTCCCCCGCGCAAAAAAGGACCCCGTGCGGGGTCGCTTTGTCAACGATTGGCGGGCCGACAGCAGTCTGCCGCAGCGACAAAATAACTGTAGCGAGTATGAATGACGAGAGAGGGACAAAATAACGTCGGGACGAGTTCTGAGAAAGGCGCTTCTACAAGACGAACTAATTTTGTCTAAGGCTGCGAGGATAATTGGAATGAAAAGTAACGAGTAACGTGAGACCTCACGTTACCGAAAAATAGTAACGAAAGTACGTTACCCGTTACAGTTCCGAAATAGTAACGAGTACGTTACTAAGTTACTGAAAAAAGTAACGCGTTACCGGTAACGCCGTTACTTGTAACGCGTTACCGCCAACACTGCTTATTTCTATCGCGGACGTGTTCAGCTTTCCATTGTTGTCCCTAAAACCCAAGGCTTCATGTAGACTCGTGCCCACACGTATACCTGGGTGAATATCGCCACATTCAATCAGCACATGTTCAATCGTTTCCTTAGTTTCCCCGCAGCATGTACATTGTTCTTCTTCGTTACTGAATCTCGCTTTATAACTACGCGTTCTAAGGCAGCCCGACCTTGCTTCAAACAGTAAAGCGCTTCCCCTTGAATTATCATAAAACCTTTCCCTCCTTATTTCGCTTTTTCCTTTTCGGTAGTTACTCAGAGCCGGCTTCTTTTCCATCGCTGTCATCCAGTAAGTCATCTCCGCCTCTCTGACCTTCCGCTTAATGCTCCTTGTTTCCATATCGCCCGCACTGCCAGCCGTATATTTACTAGTGAGCCTGCTAGTTCTTTTTCTCCACTGCGTGTCAACGCTTTTTCTATACAAATACCTGAAAACCTTCTCTGCCCATCTACTCTTCTTCATTTTCCTCAGCCTCTCTTCGAATCTCATTTCGCTCTGAGCTTCCCTCACTTCAAAGCCTGTCCATCCCATATCACCCTTTACCGCCTCATTTGTCGTCTTCCCGTGAGCGCCCAACGCGAGGCGGCCCACCGTCCTTTGATTTACATCCATTCCTGATTGCACCTCTGACTTCATGCACACCACTGAGTTCCCAAATGTAAGCTCCGGAACCATCACATCCTTCCACAACCCTCGAAGCACCTCGTACCTATTGTATCCCCATAAAGCTCTGTGTTTCATAATTGCAGCATTCCTCTTTCCCTTTGCTACCGATGCTTTCTCTTGTACCTCCATATATCTATCCCCCTCAATTACCCATACTCCGAGGTACTTGTACTCGCTTACCCTCGGTATTTTTTGGCCCTGTATTAAGACCGTATGGTCTCCGTGATCATTGAATACCATCAATCCACATTTTGTTGCACTAAATACTAGTCCTAGAGCCTCACATTCCCTTCCGCATATATCTGCCAGTCGCTGTATATCATCTTGACTGTCCGCAAATAAGACAATATCATCAGCATAAAATAGACCTGGAAGCTTCTGCTCAACCATCGTGCCGACCTGTTTGTGTGACAAATCAAATCCAATGTTGCTACCTTCTAGCGCTTTTTCCATCCTCACCAGTACAGCATGAATAACAGCGGGGACAAAGGACATCCCTGTCTCAGCCTCTTGCTAATTTCAGCGCTATCCTTGCTACTTATTCCTTCCCATTCTATACAAACTGTATTTTCTCGGTATATTTCCCTCAAAAGCTGTACACAGTCGTCACCTATGCCCACTTCCTTCAATATATAAATTCTCTAGTACTACATCTTCGTGGGTTGCACTCCTTTGCGTACTTTTACTCACCGGGGGAATCCTGTGGGCGACCTTTTTAAACGAATCGGCTGTTATCTTTCGGATGTAACCTAGCGCTTCATACCCTTCCAATTGATTTCCTCCTTCATCTACCATATGTTGTTGCATTGTGACAGACTTCCTACCCAGCGCTTTTAGGTGGCTCCAAAATATCCTAGGCGCGGCTTTCTTCTTTTCGCGAATCTCTGTCATCCAGCGTTCACTTTCACCTTTAATTTTTGCCTCGACTAATTTCTGCACAATGGATTTTTGCTCTAAATATATTTCCCATATTTGGTTGACTTCGTCCTGTGGCCGCTTCTCCTTTTTTGCTTGTCTGTGCTCCCGTGATGCCTGACGTCGCTTCTCGATCGCCTCCCGGATTTCTTTGTTCCACCAACTTTTTGGCTGGATGGATGGATGCTATGAGCGTCCCCTTTATAAAGGGGCGTTGACATGTCTGCCACCAGGCTCGAAGGGGAGAAAAAAAAAACTTCCTTGTTTCATGTTGTCCTAATGCCTTATCTACATTGATTAAATCTATGTTATTATACCAAAAAATATAAATTCATGGTCCATCTCTCTGCCTCTTAAAGCAGAATGACCGTTTTTTTTCCCCCAATTATTTATTTTTGTACTTTACTTTTCTGCCACCAATACTCTAGCCGTGTCTTACTTATTTCCAGTGTTGGCGGTAACGCGTTACAAGTAACGGCGTTACCGGTAACGCGTTACTTGTTTCGGTAACTTAGTAACGTACTCGTTACAATTTAGAAACTGTAACGGGTAACGTACTTACGTTAACATTTTTCGGTAACGTGTGGTGTCACGTTACTCGTTACTTTTTCATCCTGGGAGTGCCGTTTTCTCAGAGCTCGCCCCGACAAATTCTTTTGTCGCAGCGTCGCACTGCTCTCAGCCTGCCAGGCATTCACCAAGAAAGCGCGGGCGGAATCGCTTTTTTTTGTGTGTGTGGAAATTGTGGGGACGAATTTCTTAAGACGCGCATACTCCTTGTGTGGACGTTTGGGCCATCACCACAAAAAGCTTGATGAAAGCCGCCTAATTCGCCATGAGAAACTGTACGGACATGCTTCTCGTGGAAGTGGATGTAGCAGGTGGATTGCTGGCACCTGCACCTTTTCGTGCCCAAAAGACAGGCCGTCCGAAGAGAAAGCGCATTGGCTGGTTTACTCCATACTACGTGCTGATCGTGCAATTTTTTACGTGGGGGAAACGAAGAACTCCCCCGAGAGGCTGCGACAAATTAAAAACTATGTGCGCAAGTTCGCGTGACAAAGGAGTACAATAGATGAGCATAGGATAAACAACCACCGCATCGAATTCGACAACTCCCGCGTCGTCGACTTAAGCGGCTTTCTGTGGAATTCTGGCCCATCCCGGCGACAGCCGGTAACGTCAACCGGTCTACAGGTGCGCTGCCCACCCCCGGCTGGAAGAAAACCCTGAAAAAGAATGCGAGCGGGACGCGAAACGTAGAATTTTTTTTTTTGTGACGCAAAAAAAAATCTTTTTTTTTACTCACTACATTAATACCGCTGTCACACGAACAGCCTTAGCCGCGGTTAAGCTCACAACGGTTACGGCTAACCACGGTTACAGGCAGCTACACGGCAGACATTACCGCAGTTAGTGTACTAATCGTGGTTATTGCAAACGGGTGATTCCACGAGATATCGACACGGATCTGAAAGTAGATATTTTAGATTTGATTGAGTATTTAATATTTTATGCATGTCCCATGCCAATAGCCTGAAAAGGTACTTAATTTTCTTATTAACTGCATAATTTACGAGGGAAAATATATCAAACATATTCAATCCGGAGGGGCCAATTTCATTACCTGTCGTTCTCGAAAGTTCACGACGTTGTAAAACACAAATATTATCGTTACAAAGAAGATATTTTGTGTATGAAATGTATGCGTAACAAAGAGTAAAGTAACATTGTTTGAAACTTGTAGAGCGAAGGAAACTGTTTTTGAAAAATGTCTAAATATGCGACATTTTATAGTAGCTACAAAGTTGATAAGGCTTATAAACGTTGTTTTAAAAATAAATTTTGCTTTTTTATCTGCAACTGCAGTGAAGTTTCTGGTTATTGAACGCCTGAGCGAGTGAGGCTGATCTTGAACACCCTCACATAAACGCTCGCAATTTTTGCGGTAAATATACAGGTTAAATTGAACAAAAAATATTTATGCACAGATGTTTTTTTACGTGACTAGCCCATTTAAGCATTTCTTTACTACTACAAAATTCGCGCATCTATTTTGCTAGCAGAAGGACACCATCAGATTTATTGTAAATTTCTTGAGATTTCATTGATGCTTTCTTAGCGAATAGCGTTGATGATTGAATCTCATATTCTGTATGTCACATTGAGAAAAATGGCTTCACCATGTGTCAGAGTCAGAAGCCATCACACGTAACTCTAAAGGCAACTTTAAGCCACTATACCATTGCTAACGTCCGGTACATTTGTGCAAGTAATACTCGTTAAATCGGCATTTTGGGTATATTTGTTGTTTGGGTTAGACGTTTTATGTGAAACAAAAATTTCAGGTTTAAATTATTGTTTTTGTGGGTTCTTGCAGCAAAGACACATCGATTAAAATTTTTGATTGCGGAGTAACGGCAGAGGTAACGTCCGTTACTTTTTTTCGGTAACGGTAACGCGTTACATTTTTTTGTAGGTAACGTAGGGCGGTAACGCGTTCCCTTTTTATAGTGTAACGAGTAACGTATTTAGTTACTTTTTTTCAGTAACGCCTACAACACTGCTTATTTCTATCGCGGACGTGTTCAGCTTTCCATTGTTGTCCCTAAAACCCAAGGCTTCATGTAGACTCGTGCCCACACGTATACCTGGGTGAATATCGCCACATTCAATCAGTACATGTTCCATCGTTTCCTTAGTTCCCCCGCAGCATGTACATTGTTCTTCTTCGTTACTGAATCTCGCTTTATAACTACGCGTTCTAAGGCAGCCCGACCTTGCTTCAAACAGTAAAGCGCTTCCCCTTGAATTATCATAAAACCTTTCCCTCCTTATTTCGCTTTTTCCTTTTCGGTAGTTACTCAGAGCCGGCTTCTTTTCCATCGCTGTCATCCAGTAAGTCATCTCCGCCTCTCTGACCTTCCGCTTAATGCTCCTTGTTTCCATATCGCCCGCACTGCCAGCCGTATATTTACTGGTGAGCCTGCTAGTTCTTTTTCTCCACTGCGTGTCAACGCTTTTTCTATACAAATACCTGAAAACCTTCTCTGCCCATCTACTCTTCTTCATTTTCCTCAGCCTCTCTTCGAATCTCATTTCGCTCTGAGCTTCCCTCACTTCAAAGCCTGTCCATCCCATATCACCCTTTACCGCCTCATTTGTCGTCTTCCCGTGAGCGCCCAACGCGAGGCGGCCCACCGTCCTTTGATTTACATCCATTCCTGATTGCACCTCTGACTTCATGCACACCACTGAGTTCCCAAATGTAAGCTCCGGAACCATCACATCCTTCCACAACCCTCGAAGCACCTCGTACCTATTGTATCCCCATAAAGCTCTGTGTTTCATAATTGCAGCATTCCTCTTTCCCTTTGCTACCGATGCTTTCTCTTGTACCTCCATATATCTATCCCCCTCAATTACCCATACTCCGAGGTACTTGTACTCGCTTACCCTCGGTATTTTTTGGCCCTGTATTAAGACCGTATGGTCTCCGTGATCATTGAATACCATCAATCCACATTTTGTTGCACTAAATCCTAGTCCTAGAACCTCACACTCCCTTCCGCATATATCTGCCAGTCGCTGTATATCATCTTGACTGTCCGCAAGTAAGACAATATCATCAGCATAAAATAGACCTGGAAGCTTCTGCTCAACCATCGCTCCGAACTGTTTGTGTGACAAATTAAATCTAATGTTGCTACCTTCTAGCGCTTTTTCCATCCTCGCCATGTACAGCATGAATAACGGCGGGGACAAAGGGCATCCCTGTCTCAGCCCCTTGCTAATTTCAACGCTGTCCTTGCTACTTATTCCTTCCCATTCTAGACAAACTGTATTTTCTCGGTATATTTCCCTCAAAAGCTGTACACAGTCGTCACCTATGCCCACTTCCTTCAATATATCCCACAAAATTTCCTGATTAACGTGGTCATACGCCCCGGTGATATCTAGAGAAGCTACGTATAAGGGCCTGTTTTCTATTTTATATATTTCTATACACTGGGTAAGAACAAACAGATTATCGTCTAACCACCTGTCGATTCGAAATCCATTCTGAAGTTCTCCCAAAATATCGTTTTGTTCTACCCACGCTTCTATTTTTAATTTTACTGCCTGCATCGCCAACCTGTATAGCACCGATGTAATTGTTAGCGCTCTATACGAGTGGATGTTATCCTTTTCTCCCTTGCCTTTATAGATTAAGTTCATTCTACTTTTTCGCCAACTGTCTGGTATTTCCCTCTCCTGTAAGCACTTTTATATGGCTTTCAGCAGTGCTTCTTTAGTGTTATGTCCGAGTTCGTTAATGAGGCTGACGGGAACCCCATCTAAGCCCGGAGTAGTGCGCTTAGGAATTTTTCCTTCGGCCTTCTTCCAATTGAAATTCTCTAGTACTACATCTTCGTCGGTTGCACTCCTTTGCGTACTTTTACTCACCAGGGGAATCCCCTGGGGGACCTTTTTAAACGAATCGGCTGTCACCTTTCGGATGTAACCTAGCGCTTCATCTCCTTTAGAGGCGCCACTTTTGACGAACGTCTTGATGTTATTTCACAGATGGCGCCACCGCCCAAAAAATGTTTGCGAGATTTATTATTTCTTGAAAATCTTTTGTTTCAAGCACCGCTTTGTAAAGTTAGTGAGCACTGGTGATTACAAGACACTACATGGTCCTTCTAATGTGTAATACTTGTTGTGAATTAGCATACAAAAAAAAAGTAAATTTGCATGAACCTGGCAAGCAGAAAAATGAGCTGAATTCACTGCTGTCCTACAAATTTGCTAATTAACTTACGACAATTTTCACTTCATAGAAACCTAGAGAAAGGCTTGCTGCTTGAATATTGAAGATTTCGGAGTTTCAGCTTGGATAGTTTTGTCTCTTCGTCGGTAATGCCTGACCAAGTAGAGGCATAAATTGCTGAATTGAAGTAGTAATAATTCAAGAACTGTTCGTCAGAACACAAAACAACTTCGCGTAGACATAAAATACATCGTAGCCTGGAAACCCACTCAATATTCCTGTTCTGCACAGAACAGAAAAAAAGGTTATTTACTCATAAACCTTCAATATTTTGCCCATTTTTATTGGAGCATGCATGAATTTTTAATTGGTCTACTGGCAATATCTCTTCATAGAAACCTTGCATAACGCTTCGTTAAAAGACTCTGCAAATTTCATTTCGTTATGTTGAACAGTTTTGCTGCACTGGCAGTACAACGGAGGCTTGTACAGCAAAAACGCTCTTTTTTGCTCACGCTGTTTTCATTTCCATGAACTAATGCTCCAGACTAGGCGACAATACTACTCATATTCATCCTTTGAGCAGAACAAGCACAGTGAGCCAGTAAACAACGACTAAAATGTCCAGTGCTTGCCACTGGAGTGGGACCGCCACCTTAGAAAATTACACAATTAGACTCCGGGATATGGTAGTATTTTTTAGTGGTAATTTTGGTAGTAATTTTTTTAGTTTTGCTGGCGTATATATGCACGCGCACAAACAAACGCACGCACGAACACACATAAAGTGTGGTTGAACCCCCCCACCCGGAAAAAAATTTCTGGCTACGCCCCTGGCGTCTACTGCCGCCTACGTAGTTCCTAATCATTACCATTTAAGTACATTCTTCTCTAAGGGGGCCATAGACTTAGCATACCAAAGTTCAATAGATTTTATTTAGCCGATGTCTCCAAAATAGAACAAATTCACTTTGATGCTCATGGCATTGGGCACGGAGATCTCGGCGCCAAATTTAGAAATGGAATTAACGAGATCATTGTTTCCAGAGACAGTTTATCAATCTAAGCCCATTCACTCTTTCACTATAGGGCTTAGTTAATGTTCCACACCGACAAAAACAATTAGAGAGGCCGTAGTGAATGGCCCCGGATAAAAGCGACACCCTCGGGGTCCCTAACAGGCACTGGCATAGCACAGCACACGGGTTTCTGCAATTTCGCCTTCATCAAAATGCGACCGCTCCGGCTAGAATCGAACCCGCGTCCTTGGGATCAAAAGCCGCCTACCGTCACCACTGAGCCCCAGCGGCGGCTGGTGAAGGCGACAACCTTGTCCCTGTTGCTATTCGCCACAGTTGTGCACCGCGATGAAGAATCATACTCGTCGCGTAACGAAAATGTGTGGCCGCGTGATGTCGGGAATCGCACCCTTTCAACTCTGTAGATTGTATCGATATATTTCTGAAGCGTGCGTCGAGCACGGCAGCAGCGCCGCCTCCCCTGCATGACGTCATGTTCTGTAACTCGTTGTATCTGTATGCTGCTGCTGTTGCTGATCCTGGGATGACTGGGATGGCAATCGGGTGGATCATATGGTCTTAAGATTTCCAAATTAGGTGTCATGGCGTCAGTCAGAAAGAAGTTACTGTTAATTATTCCTAAATTTAGACCTCTAGTAAACCGTTTTGCGTACACACGAACAACCAAGAAATCATTATAACAGAAGGACAGCAGGAAACGTTTATGTCGTGCATGCAATGGATATGCGGGTCGGCTTGACTCTGGACTCGTTGACTAGTGTGTAAACTGGTGGTAGTAGTGGTTCTCGATGAAGGAAAACGCGCTAATTTCTGTTTCCCAGGTGGGTACACGGCTAAGCGCCTTGTAATATGAACAGACTAGGCCAGCAACGTTCTTCAGAAGATACTCGCGGGGTAAGGACGAGCACCTGGCGAACTACGTTTCGGCAGGTGTTCACGGCGAGGGCGGGAAGACGCTTGGGTTTAGGCTCTTGACACGTGCACTGCTGTTTTTTCGCAGAATGCACGTCAAGTCCCGCTCACACCTTTTTTATTCAAGGAATGCGAACGCTGCTACGCCGCCACTGTATTGGGTCGCCAGCAGGTGTTGACGTGCTGCCGTTGTTGTAAAGGGGGATCCAGCGATGAGCCATTCTTGAAGAGGTCGTTGAAAGCGGCTCAGCTGACACGCTGCATTCCTAATTTATCAAACCTTGGTTCTTCTTAGTGAGGTTTCAGGTGCTAAGGGGGGGGGGGGGCAACAGGAATTGAAATGAAGTGTCTTTCGATTGACGTTTGACATTCATCTGTATGAGCGTCTTATCCAAATGTCGAAGCTTTAGGAAACTGTAGAACGCTGCTGCCTTCACCATGCAGAGTGGCCACGCAGATTCCGCACCAAATCCTGTCACTCCCCCCCCCTAAGCGGGGACTGTACTTTTCCCCTCCTTCCCAGAAAGTCGCGGACTCGAGAAACCGTGACGTCGTTGCCACGTGATGCGCAATCCCACCCTGTCGGCAGCCGGTATTTCTGCCTCTTCTCAATAGCATTCGATACCGCGCTTCAGAGGAAGAAACGTTCGCAAACCACCGACATGAGTGTGCGCCTGCGCCCTAACGAAGGGTTTCGCCGCATGATTGAAGAAGTGACCGTGCCGTCAGCAGTGACCGAACTGGACCTAACAGGTTGTGTTCTTCTCTACCCTCGACGATTGATTCCGCAGATCTCGAGATATCAGGGTCTCCGAAGCTTGCGTTGCGTATCCAGGGGTGCTATGCAGGATGGCCCGAGCTTCTCGGGCACACGAGTTTGCTCCGAGCCCGCCCTACGACGGTCATGATAAGGAAGACAGTGGGGAGCGCGCGATAGAAGCGTTGTTAAAAACGGCTACAAGAACGAGAATGGCGTCACAAACGTATGCGCGGCATTTGCGGCGGTTTTCAAAGGAATACCACGTGCGAACCCGTCAGCGCCGCCACTCAGTCAACATTTGGACAGTGCAGCGACGTCAGCGTGATTGTCGCGCTATCTTTTTGCCAACTGATGATCGCGCCTCGCACGGGCGTGTTCGTGGGCGTTTGTCTTCTTTCGGAAAATTCTTTCGTTCCACCTAGTGCATGGGAATTTCTACTCTCGAAGGCAACAAGGGCGACCACGCAGCACTCTGGTGCAGCTCGTTTCGCTTCTCTGGAATATTACAGATAAATAAATGGACAGGTTACTGCTATACTTACATTACACGTATGAACATTTTTTTGTATTAGCGAATCGGTAGAAACAGTGTCCCCGCAAACAAGTAATAGTAACATTTCTCGCCGCAAATCCCACCAGGGGCACTTGCTTCATAGCTGTGAGTGGTACGTCGTGAGAGCGGTGAAATTGAATGCGAGGCACCGTAGCCACGTGATGATATAACCTTTAGTTCTTCGTGCGTGTTTGCATAGTCTGTGCGATTAAGCTCATAGATGAATCTTGCCGCTCGTTGGCGTTGTTGCGTGAGCACTGCTCCTCAGCAAGAGGGAACGCGGTGGGCGGACCCGCTCTTCGCCGCGGGCGTCTGTCAATCAAATTGATTGACGCGCGAACTCGGGCATAAACTCGTTGATTCTGAAAAGGCCCCAGTTCAACTCGTGACTGTCATAGTGCCGGTGTGCCTGTCAAGTGTTTCATGCGGTGGACGCTACTCAGCAGCTTCTTTGCATATAAAATAATTTGTTCACCTTGCAGTGCTTGTGCAGGGCTTGGGCCATCGGTGTAGCTTGTGATCACCTAGCTTCTTCCATCTTTTTACGTGGCTCGTCTACTCAGTCTGCTTGGTCTGCTTCGGAGTAATCACCGTGTCTGTTCTGTTTCAATATTGGTGCTATTGCTTAGAAAGGCCTTAACTAACATAATAGTGAATAGTCATTTCTTAATTGTTAATGTTTTAATTACAACGACATTAATTAAACACAGAGGTAATTAGCATAATAATAATTAGCACGATCCCAATTAGCACGTCCTCGGTGAGTAAGGCCTTGATTACCTTTGTTTTAATTACACGCTCCTAATTGTCGTGCTAATTAGCATTAATTTATAATGTTTAAATACTGCGCCTTTAATTACTCAGGTTTAATTCGCAAGGTCCTGAATACTACAGAGGTAATTAGCGTAATTTTATTGAGCACGATCCTAATTAGCACGCTCATAATTAGCGTCATGTTAATAAACAATAACTAATAATGTCTTAATTACCACGGCATTGATTACATAGGTTTAATTTGCAAGGTCCTGAATAGTACAGAGGTAATTAGCATAATCGTAATTAGAACGATCTAATTAACACGATCTCGGCGAGTAAGGTCTTGCTTATCTTGGTTTTAATTACACGATCCTAATTAGCATCATGTTATTTATCATGATCTCAATTACCTTGTTCTTAGCTTTACACGACTTCATTAGCATGGTCTTAGACGTGGCTTAGTTAGCTCGACGTTAGCAAGATTTGGCCTAATCAGCTTCGTCATAGCACGTCCTGACTTATCTAGGCATACCACCCAGCCAATTAGCTAATCAGCCGGGCGCACGTGCTCTGGGAGCGAGCAGACGATGAAGAAGAGAACGACGAGGGCACGCGCCGGCCGAGCAACGCGCCAGAATGTACAGGCCGACGTTGGTGATTATACACGTGGCCTCGGCGATTAGCTCTAGCCGCGGTGTTGTAAGGCGCTCGGTCGGAACTAATCTCGGAGGCCACGGTGCTGCTTATTCTAAAGGATACTTGCTGCAGACATTAAACGCTTGAAAATGAATTCAAACGGCCCGCGCACACATAAAAAATATAGTTAGTAGAGCTTTCTGCCACTTTTCCTGCATGGGTGCACGTCTGCACTCAGTGGAACGACAAACAAATGAAAGATGGTGCCTCTAGTTTTACGACACCACCCAACCTTCTCGACCGCCCTTGACGTGACGCCGCGTTCCATCGTAACCAATGGAACGGAGCGCGCGCTGAGGGATGGATTTCACCTTATCGTACTATTAGCTCGTTCAAAAGGGGGTGTCGCCAGAGCTCGGAAAGATATCGAGTTTCGCCAAACTCGGGCCATCCTGCATAGCACCCCAGCACCGTGAACGTGAGAGACGTGCTCACGTTGCTATTGAAGCAGCTGCCACATCTCCTCGAAATTGAATTCTCCCTCGTGTTTGATGTGAACGCTGAGAAGCAGTTGGAGAGCGTGCGCGAAATCGAACGTCGATGTGATGGCAGCTCGCAGATTCCCAACCTGCGCCGGATGTACGTCGAAGTCGGAGAGGACCGGAACTTCAAACTACTATTCAAGCTTGTTCGTTTGTGCAGCAATCTGAAAGACCTGCATATTCATTTCCTGCGCGGAGAGCTCCAGGACGCCCTTATTGAGTGCCGCACCATCTGTGAACAGAATGTTCACTTAGAAAAGTTCACATTCACCTCCGAAGTGCTGACGTGTAATCAAGGCAAGCTCAACACACTTTTGGAGTTCACGAGTTGCGCTTCCGTGTGCGGAAACGTCATACACCGGAAGCTGACCAACGAGTGGAGCTGCGTTCGGCTCTGCGACCTCGCGGCCGACCACACCGGACCCCGCGCGCTACCGCTCCAGCTGGTCGTGGCCGCCGATGACTCCACCGACGGGCTCACACAGCTACACATTCGGTCGGCCATCCTACGACACGTCTGGACGCAAGTGCGCCAAATCTGTCTTCTGCTCCTCCCGAAAGAGCTGTCTAGCACAGTTTTCCCGACAGTGGGTGGCGCGTACCGCGAAAGCCTTCGCCAGTTCTTGGACACGGCACTCAAGCATGTCGTCGAGCTTAACATAAGCTCGTTCCATTTCGGGCCCGACCTTGACTTGAGCGACCTGCTTCGGGATGGTTCGCTACACTTCCTGCAGTCGCTATCAGTATCCACTTGTGGTTTTCGTCGGCCGTTGGTCACTTTGTACCGCCTTGCGCAGTGCTGCCCCGACTTCAAAGACCTCGACGTGCGCTTCGACGTGCGCTTGAACGAGAGCGACAGCGTAGTCGGTTGCTACGGTTGCGAGGGTCTCGTCGCCCTCGATTCCGAGGAGGCGATCGAAATGCAAAACTGCTCCAGGGCCGCGTTTCCAAATGGGCTTGAGAAACTGACCTTGAAGAGTGTGCACCACACTGTGTTTTCGTGCGTCATCGACAGATGCTTACCGGTGGCAACACTGCGGCTCTTGAACTGCCCCACTCCCTCGAGCTTAGGCTACGCGCGTCTGCTTCCAGTGATTGCCCAGCGCACCATGCCTAGATGTCTCGTGATTCAGCACAAGTTTCTGCAGGTTAACGACGGATCCCTGCTGGTAAGTTCCTTACACTGAACTACACAAAATAGTTATAAAAGCAACGCTTGTGTAGAAGATACAGCATGCTATCGTATTACGGCCTATTTTCACAGCGATGCTGTGTATGGTTAGGCCAAACCAGTGCCTCCTCTATAACTTTCAGTGCCTGGTGGATGGGGAGGAGAACAAAAGGCGCGACCGTCGGCGCGAGTACAACCGGTCACCGCCAGGGGCCGCCACCCAAACAGGGTTTCGCGGTCTTTCGCTCGCTGCCCGCGCATCACTTGCGCAGGTGCGGCTGCTAGTTTCGTTTCCCTATTTTCTCGACTTCAGGATATCTGAGATGCTGACAGTGATCGGTAGAAGCAAGGCCTACTCGACCGCTAAGCTCTTGAGCTCTTGAGACCGATTGAGTTCGAAACAGCAACACCTCTCGGGTGACTGGAACGCACGCACACCGGTAGTCGCAGTGATCTCGTTAATGACGTCGATTTCTTTTTCAGGGGGCATAAGAATGTCATCGTTAAACTGTGCGTTCCGTGAAGATCTTTCATTGCAGTGGTAGCAAAAGCACGCGTAGCACAAGTAGTCCGTCTCACTGGCAGTCACTGACCTTTCGGGCGTTAAACGTTTCTTCAAAGCGTATATGCCTAGATCGGTAACTCTACGAAATTTTGGCTTCTTTGCAATAATTAAAGGAGTACTGACACGATTTTGAGACATCGAAAAAGGGACATTTTTTGTTTCGTTGGTTTGCATTGTCAACGATGTCCACACACTGGGGTCGGAGAACACGTATAAAATATTTTAATTTTACTTTGAAGTTTTCGTCGCTGAGCATCTGCAATCCAGCTCCACTGCAAGGACATTATCCCGACGAGTCAAGACAGTTCCCCCGAGTATGCGAGTTCTGCGTCCTGCATGCAGCCTAAATCGCAGAAATCACTGCCAGGGTAACAGGACGACAATTCACTCATCGTTGTTTATGTGCACCACGAGCAGATGACGAATTTCGTGTCAGTACTCCTTTAAGCTTCTTGTGCTTCGAAAGGTAGTCTCCACAATACACTCATTCCGAGCTATACTTTCTCGCCATGAGACGCACAGGAGGAGTAGAGTAAGAGCAAAGCACAAGAACTATCCGCGCCGAATGAAGCGTGAACAGCGCTCTGAACGCGCGGCTAGTTCAGGCCGTCTGCTGCCCACATCTAAAATAGGCAAGCGCGTCCGGTTACCGATAGTTTTGCTTTTCTTTCCTTTGACATTCCATATTTTGCTTTGCCACTGGAGCGCCACGTTAATGCTTTCCACTGATCGCAACTGGCGCAGCGCAGTTTCTCTGGCAGCAGCGTGCGTGAAGCGAGCGCTCATAGCTCCCTTATAGAGTTCTCATCTTGCTTCCATCTCTCCCTTGTTATCAGCGCCTAGCTGCGATGCGAACAGAGGGCGGATAGAATAGCGAAGCTCCAGTGCACGTGCGTTCAAGTCACCCGGGAGGTGTTGCTGTTTCGAACTCAATCGGTCTGAGGACGCGGAAACGAGCTCTCACTGCGCCGTCTCTTAACGAGCATCTCGGGTGCGCGCGCGCCTGCTCGGTAGCCCCGCGCTCGTGCCGTGGCTGCTGCAATGACCAAATAATTTCAAAATTAACGTCTTCAGTGCCGGCGACACCTTTTTCGGTACCTGCTGGCCTTTTAATAAAAAAGCAATTCAATCCTGCCTGCATTTTATACACTTGCTGGGCAAGAAGTCGGAATTGCCAATCCTTGCCCAAGGGTCTCATTGGAGGGGTCGTAACTATTAGTGCAACGACATTATGCTACATGTTTTCAATGATTATGAAAGCTGATGTGGAGGACAATAAGTGGACAAAGTTTAAGAAATATGAAAAATGTTTTTTTTTTTAATTGTCGTCAGAAGTTTTCATTGTCCGGTGTTTTCTTTCACTTAGCCCGATCATGTCTCTTTATTGAAAAGTTATATAAATATAAGATTCGGCAGTGTGGTAGATAAGGATACGAAGAACGTAATGCGCAATTTTTGTCGCTCTGCTACAAGGATTTTTCGAGATAGAGACCTTCAAAGTAAAGAAAATAACGTCTCCTGGGACTATTTTGAGGTTTTTTATAAAAAGATCTACACTACACATCAAAACTAAAAATACCTGAGCAGAAGCAAAAATATGCATATATTTAGTTAAAGAAATTTCAGCTACCTAACTTTAATATATTTTGTGCAATTCATAACGAAAGTTGGCCAAAACAGTAGAGCGGATGAGCGCTCTACTCCACCTCTTCGTCATTATTGATTTCCTGTGCTTCGAAAATATTTTTGGCGGCAAAACAAATTGTGGATCTCTTTTTTACACTCATCAGGCAATAATATATAAAATTTTGAAATAAATTTGAGAGGTCGACCAGCCATCGATTGTTCGATCTTACGTGGAAGCACCCTAATAAAACTTTGAACTCGATTTTCTCCTCTATTAATAAACCTATAGTGATGGCGAAGTTAACGACATTAGTTCTCGGAGCACAATTTATCGATCTAAACCGATTCATTGTTTCTCTTTAGTGTCCCTTTAAACGCATAGTTCGAGAGGAGTGGCTTGAGGAAGTAAATACATATGAGGTTCACGTGTCGCACCCTGTGGTCATAGATGCCATCACTCTGGCATTTAAGGAGCCTTGATGCACAGAGGGCTGGAACTGTGTACTTTGTCAAGGTACTGAATGGCTTTGCCAAAGTTGGGTTGCCTTTGAGCGCACCGTCTGCAAAAGCTCGCAAAGTATCAAGGACAAAAAGGAGCTGGTCAGATGGATACAGTCCAGGCACTTTCTTTTTTTCGTCCGACTTGCACACCGGCACGCAGCAGTACGACATCGCAATTCATGCAAGCTACGTGGTCACGACAAAGGATCAAAAAATCTTCCATCGCATTCAACTCGCTAAACCCAACCGCACGTGTCAAGGCAGAGCAAAGCAAACAAGCGCTCTAGGCCGCGCCCGCACCAGCACTACCAGCTCAGCGCCCGACCCTGTTTGCACAGCGCCACCACGCAGTCGCGGCGAGCGGGGGAAACGCAAGCGCCGACGGCCGCGGGAGGGTGTTCTACCAGGCACTGAAAGTTATAGAGGAGGCACTGGCCAAACCAAGTAGTAGTAGTAGTGGTAGTGGTAGTAGTAGTAGTAGTAGTAGTAGTAGTGGTAGTGGTAGTGGTAGTAGTAGTAGTAGTAGTAGTAGTAGTGGTGGTAGTGGTGTTGGTGGTGTTGGTGGTGGTGGTGGTGGTAGTGGTGGTGGTAGTAGTGGTGGTGGTGGTGGTGGTAGTAGTGGTAGTGGTGGTGGTAGTAGTGGTAGTAGTGGTGGTGGTGGCGGTGGCGGTGGTAGTTAGTGGTGGTGGTGGTGGTAGTTAGTGGTGGTGGTGGTGGTGGTGGTAGTTAGTGGTAGTGGTAGTGGTAGTGGTAGTAGTAGTAGTAGTAGTAGTAGTAGTAGTTGTAGAAGAAAAAAAACATTATGCACAGAAACCGGACATGTAGGTCCCCAGTGCCGTCCGGCAGGCTGGTGCCCCTATTCTATGGCCCCATTGGCACGGGCCATCCGTTCGGCTCTTTGAATCAGTCGTAGCTGATCTTCCAGGGGCGGGCTAGAAAGCAGCGCCTCCCATTCGTCCCATGTGCCATTTGTGTCATGTTCTTCTCCATGCTCCGCACACTCCCACGTGATGTGAAAAAGTGTTTCTGTTGGTCCACACCACGGAATTATGTCTCTTTACGCCGTGGGGTAGGTCAGATGGCTAAACCAAGATTCAGCCGTGCCGTGCGCGCCAAAACTCCTAGCTCGGATATCCCACAGAAATCGGCCAAACGAAACTACTCAACATTGGTCCACTAACTAAAAAGGTGACAGGAAGCCGGCAAACACCAGTTAAGATTTCTGAAACGGCGTAACTAACAATTCTTAAAGACTTCAATGAACCGTGGGCATTAACCCAGCGATAAACTCCGGGGCCAATTAACACCGGGGTCACACGTTTCAGGTTCACCAGTGAACCATCTGTACGGAGTCCTCGGGCGGTGATTTTCGCTTCTGAGGTTGCTTGTCGTGTTTGAGGTTGCCACCATATTGCTTGGCGTGCGGCGCCGTCTCTGGCCTGGCATAAGACTGGCTTGTGCGAAGCTCCTCGTTTGCGTAGAAAGTACGCATGTGGTTCAGACGTTTTCTTTTTTTTTTTCGCTCTGGCGCGCGTAATTTCGTATCAAGTGATGCAATTTAGGTTGGAATTGAGTCTTTGAGACGTCCTGAAAAGGTTTGATCTGTTCACGGTCAATGATGCTACAGTAAGTCTTGATCTGGGCGAGCTGGTTGTGTGTTCTTGTCCATTGTCTTAGTTGCGCTGTGCCTTCCCATTGCAATGATGTTAATATACGGCGGCGCGAGCGTGTTGCAAGTGGTCGATGTCATCTCTTTATGGCACTGCCTGTTAGAAAACTGCGCAAATATTTCGACTCATTCTAGCAGGGCGAGCAACTGCTGGCACACTGCGGGGATACAATAATTTTTTTTCTTGGATTGTGATATTTCAGTTTTGTTTTTTCAATCAGGGTTTGTTTTCGCTGTCGAACGGACTACCCCTCGTACATTCGCTCGTGTATGAGCTCGTAGTCTCGATTTCGTGGCGCGCACGGCATCTGCTTGTTGCTCCCAAAGAGTTGTCTATCTTGTTTCTCAACTTTCAAGTGACCGCTTATTGCTCGCTCCTTTATTGCCCACATGTGTGCTCGAAATTACAGATGTTTACAGGCAAGTGCTGGAACATAAAAACGATGCTGATGTTGACATGCCGACGCGCTTCTTTTTTTCTTTTGAAAGCCGTGATATTTGATTGGCTCTCGGCGGCCATAAAGTGAAGATGGTCAGAGAGTTGCTTCTTCTGGTGAGGCACAAATCGCGCTAGGGCTCGAGCCCGTAGGCGTATCCAGTCTTTGGCAGTAACTAGTTACTAGTAACGCGTTACCGGTAACTAGTTCCTTTTTTCAGTAACTTGTGACTGTTAACTAGTTACTTTTGAGTTAGAGGAACATGTGACTGTAACACTGTTACTTTTTTATACAGTAACTGTAACTGGAAATACCGTTACAGTTACTTCTGTTTTTATAAAATATTATGCATCAGCAGGACACGTTAAGGCCCGACGTTAAGCGATCTCACTATATACTCTCATCATTGAACGTTCCACAATAACGCTCGCTTCGCAGTTTAGGAGAGGTGGTCGCTAAGAGGTTTACATTCTCTGCAGAACACCGAGGTCGGAGGTTTGTCTTTAACTCAACTTCAAGTTTACTTATAAGTTAGATGTCTTGAATCAGTCATTTTGCAACTGAACAGGTTGCCTAGCTCACGTCCATTTTTTTTGCTTCTTTTTTTTTTCACTTGAGCTTCTAGTTGTGTTCTTGGTGTACCAGTGGAGCATTAGGGCGCTAGTTTCTGCTCTCCTTTGTGCGTGGCTCAGAGCTAACCGTCTTTGACAGATGGTTAGTATGCAGCAGCGCGCGAAACGGCTGAGAGCCAGCAATACCATGAACTAGCAAGCAATTTTTTAAAACATCTTTGGAACTGATTTGAAATTGCTTACTCCGACTTAACACAACAATTATTAGCAAAATGACATAGACGTTTTACCTCCTACGCAGGTGACATCCTCAGGTTATTGCAAGCCGATGCGTCGCGGCCTACAAACCACGATTCCAGGAGTTTTCTTCCCCCCCCCCCCCCCCCCCCCCGCCTTCGTCCACTAGCCAGCGTCGTCCCATTGTTTAGGTCAAAGCTTGTATGCTTCCATATTGCTAGCGAACACGCACAAAGGACGACATAGAAAGAGACAGGACAACCGCTAGACAACCGCTTCTAGCCGTTGTCCTGTCTCTTTCTATGTCGTCCTTTGTGCGTGTTCGCTAGCAATATGGAAGCATACAATCAATACCAACTATCCCAGCTTAATGCATTAAAGAGTTATAGGTCAAAGCTATGCGCTGTTGTTCAGCTGTGTCGAAGTCTTTCTCAAAACGCGTTCCATGGGATGCTTTAGCAACATCCCGTTTTGGCTGCCTGTTTCGGCGATGGAAGTCGCGGTGCAGTCCCCGCATTGTACTTGTAGATGATCCTGCTCTGATCTTCCGCACGTGTATGGTCTTTCGGTTTTGCCGACACATGTTCCACGGTATAACGGGGCTATAAGGAACACTAAAGACAAACAATGAATCGGTTTAGATCGATAAATTGTACTCTGAGAGCTCTAACGTCGTTAATTTCGCCATCATGAGTTTATTAATAGAGAAGAAAATCAAGTTCAAAGTTCCATTTTCAAATTTCGCGCCGAAATCTCCCCGCGTGACGTCACGGATTTCAAAGTGTATTTATCGTGTTTTGGCGCGATTGGCTCAACAAAATTACCCCAAACTTTGTATTCTTATTCTACGGCCCCCTCAGAGGATAATATACTTCCTTTTTAATGATTAGGAACTACGTAGTCCCTAGTAGGCGCCGTCAAAACATGTGACGTCACTGCGAATGGTGCGGAAACTTCAAGGTGGCGTCGCCACCCACATTTTCTATTTGTGCGTTTTTTCGCTTACCAAGCGTGTCCTCGCAGCAAGCGTGGTGTTTTTATTATCGTAAAAGCGTACTTTATTAATATGAGGAAAATCGTTTTGCTCTTTAGTGTCCCTTTAAAAAGGGTTTGTGTGCCTAGCGGACGCAAAGCTCTCCGAACAGGGTTTGATAAACCTAGAACATAGTGAATATGTGCGTCGCCTTCACTCGTGACGCACTTCCTGTTCCTCTTCGCATGCATTTGTGGGTATCGTTAGTAAACGTCCTAGGATACTGCCGTCGTTCCAGTGCATCAACCACGTTTTCAAGTTCTAGTATCCTAGGACTTTGATTGCTGCGAAAAAATGTGGTGTACACAAAAGTTGCTCGTGTTGGGCCTTCTTCTTTGTTTCCCTCGTCTTAGGGTTTTACCACGTGCAGTTTTGACTACCCGCATGCCTTCGTAAGTTTTTATTAAATAAATTCTACGAGCTGTTTTGTGATCGATTACCTTTTTTATACAGTACCGGGAATGTAACGGCGTTATTTTTCACAGTAACTGTAACAGGTGATTTTATTATGATAGACAGTCTCGACGGTTTTTTACCGTCGCCGTCATGTCCATCCGGCATGAAGTCCGAATTGATAAGATCCCCCCGCGCATTTCATGTTCTACCGCGGGTAAAAGCGCGCGAGCGGGGGCGATGAACGCGGTCGAAGCAGCGATCAAACGAACCGGCCAATCTCCGTCGCTTGGAGGGTGCATGCGACATCACCCCGCTCGGGAAGCCTGCCACCGAAGCAGACAGGAAACGCCCCGCCCGTCTTTAACGACCGTGAAAAGACACGAGGCGGGGGGCGGGGGTTTTGTCGCGCGAGCAGCCACTTTGTACTTTGAATTTAAGGTGACGGTTCTACCGTCGCCATCTTGCGGGTAGTTTCTTCTTGAGACACTAGAAGACGCCACTAAGTTACGTTTGGAAAAGAGAGAGGCAAATGTGCTCTCCGCCGTCGTAGCATGCGACGGAGAAGATCCTGTCCCTGCTGCAACTAATCCATTCTTTTCAGGGGCGTCGTTGCTTCCATAATCTCCTTTGAAACGTTTCAAATGTGCGTGACGCCCTCCCCCCTCCCTTCCCCCGCTCCCTAACAAAAAAAAAAAAAAAGAAAGCACGGACCAGAGAGTCTTTGTACACCCGTGCAACTGTCCACAAAAGAGGTGCCTCTCTCTCTCTCTCTCACCGTTTTTTTCTGGCTTTCTTGCTTCTGCTTGAAGTGGCGGATATCGCCGCGTCCATTTTCGTCGACACAAGGTTGGAACAGTTTAGAGGCCTCATCAAGCGCGAAAACTCCCCGTCGCCTTCTACACGAATGCTACAAAAAAAAAATGGTTGACGCCACCTTATGACGTCACAGATCACCAAAATTTTTGTCATCGTGACGTCGCATGACATCGCCGCTCAGTCAAAGGTGGGCAGATCCCCGAGGAACTGACAAACCGCATGAGGTGCGGAAAGCTTTCGGTAGGGGGGATCAATGCTGTCGATTGAGAAGAAAAAGAGGCACCTTTGGCGTTCGAATCCTCTTAGACGAAAACTGCATAAGGGACCTTGCGAGTTTTATTACGATATATATTTCGCACACCCCCTGCGCACTTGCCACGGGCTTTCGCGAATGCGACGGCGCACCTGTCAGAACCTCATCAGTTCGCGCCAATGGTGCTGCAGATCTTTTCATTCGTTTCAGAGCCACCGCACAGTGGTGTGGTAAACGAAGTGATCACACAAAACGGTTGCTTTAGGAAGTTCGCACGCGCTCGCTGATCGACCGCGTCGACCGCGTCGACACTCACTTTCGGCAAAGGCACAGTGTTGCTTGATCTTTTTTTTTAAGACTGTCCATGTAAAGCCTAGGGCGCATTTGCTCAGCGGTGGTGGCGGCAAGCGGTCACGCAGAAGGAGTAACGAAAATCTTCAATACTTGCAGTTGCTGCTGCTATTCCCTGGAAGCATTGTCGACGATCCTGGGCCAACGCCGACACGGGAACTTTTGCGAGGCCATTTTCTGCAGTGACGTCATCCAGCCATTTTAAAGGAACAAGACCCACCCAGCTTCGGCGCATTTGCTCAGCGGTGGTGGCGGCAAGCGGTCACGCAGAAGGAGTAACAAAAATCTTCAATACTTGCAGTTGCTGCTGCTATTCCCTGGAAGCATTGTCGACGATCCTGGGCCAACGCCGATACGGGAACTTTTGCGAGGCCATTTTCTGCAGTGACGTCATCCAGCCATTTTAAAGGAACAAGACCCACCCAGCTTCGGCGCATTTGCTCAGCGGTGGTGGCGGCAAGCGGTCACGCAGAAGGAGTAACGAAAATCTTCAATACTTGCAGGTTGGTGCTGGTGCAAACTGTTTGATAGCAGAGGCTGCTAGTTCCTCGCCGCCACCGCTGTAATTGCTTTTGCTTATGTGCTACTAAATTGCAATTGCTTACTGTGCTTACTATTGCTTATGTTACAGGTTTATGCATGTTCTGAGTGTTGATAGTAATGCCGCTATTTCACCTTTGCCTAGTGTGCAATGAAGCACTTCCAGACTCAGGGGCGTATCCTTTGTGCACGGAGTGCACTTTCGGATACCATCTAGGCGCATGCTCAGGCGTGTCTAAGACTGCGTTTAAGGCGCAGGATGATGTTGCCAAAAATAATTGGAAATGTCAGACCTGTGTTGTGCTAGCAGCCCGAAATGCTGCTGGCGTTCAACAGGAACGTGGTGCACAATCTTCAGATGTTCAGCGGATACTATCTGAAATTAACAATAAGCTCACGCAACTACCTGCCATCATGAGCAAAGTTGAAGAGCTCATGCAGCTGAAACACACAGTAAACAAATTAGAAGAATCTGTTCAGTATTTTTCGGGTGTGTACGATCAAGTATTGGTCCAAATGAAAGCGCATTCTTCAGAGATAGCCGTTCTAAAGAAAAAGGTTGAAGAAGCTGAGGCAAACAATGCCACTCAGGAAATTCATAAACTACGGCTCCAAGTTAATCAACTCGAACAGTATAGTAGGCGTCAGAATCTCGAAATCCACGGACTTCCACAAAGCGAAAACGAGGTACTACTTGACACGGTAAACGACTTAGCGAAACGGCTGCAACTTGTCGAATTGTCCCGCTCAGACGTCGAAAGCATTCACAGACTACCGCCGAAGCCCGGGAAAGAACCTGTGGTGCTTGTCAGATTCCAATCCCGTGTAACACGGGACGAATGGATGGCAAAAAAGCCTGTCCTGAAAGCCAGCCTCCCGAGCGTTTACTTTCTTGATAACCTGACGCCGTTAAACAAAAAGCTTCTGTGGGAAATGAAACAGAGATGCCAGGAAAGGCATTATCGATTCGCCTGGCAAAGAGATGGCAACTTGTTTGTGCGCAGGGCTCAGGGCGAGCGAGCAATTCGTATTACGAGCGAGGCTGATCTGGATCGGATACGTTAACTGCATGTTCCATCTTGGCGCTGTAGTTTACTTTTATTCTCGCCATGGCGGGCGAACGTGCTTCGGAATACTATGACTGCTCTTCTTTTATCTCTGACGTATGCACTTTTTCTTTAACACAAAACAAGTTGTCTATCTTTCATTTGAACGCCAGAAGCTTGAAAAGTAAATACACGGAAACTGAAATTTATTTGGAATCTTTAGAGCATAAATTTGATGTGCTTGCTTTTTCTGAAACATGGTTCTCAAGCGCTGATGATATTGTTCATTTTGATGGGTATAAGTGTGAAGGTGTTTACCGTAAACTCCGCCGCGGTGGAGGTGTGTCACTTTACTTGAAGAACACTCTGTGTTATGAGCTATTGCCTGAATTTTCCCACGTTACTTATTCCTATGAGTGTATCGCTGTAAAATGTTGTAAATATTTAATTGCATCAGTATATCGGCCACCGTCTGGTGACCATGGTGAATTCTTTCAATTCATTACCAAAATATTGGAATTTGCATCCGATATTCGCCTGCATGTTGTCCTAATTGGTGACATGAACATTAACTTATTACTAGCAACCCCATATGCTGAACAATTTGTGGAAGTGTTACATTCGTATAATTGCAATAATTCAATCTGTTCACCGACAAGGATAACTCCAGGTTCTGAATCACTCATTGACCTATGCATAAATAACCGCGATCCAAATGATGTTTTTTCAGGAATTCTTACCTCTGACCTAAGTGACCATTTGCCAATATTTTGTTTTCTGCCAAGACATGAGAACAAAAGGCGTTTTCCGCATCAGCCTTTATCCCGCCGTCACTTCAATGAACATAATATGAATTCTTTTCGCACATTCCTTGAAAACACAGATTGGTCAGAAGTTTATAATGAAGATGATCCTCATATTTCGTATGACACGTTTTATCGGAAATTAAAGTTGTGCTACGATGATTCTTTCCCATTAGTACAGGTGAGAAAACACAAGAAAGCCAGAAAACCGTGGGTAACCCGAGAATTATATACTAAAATGCAGGAACGTGACAAACTTTTTGATGCATTTATTCGTTCCAGGGACCTTGTTGTATTAAGCGAATATAAGAAAATAAGAAACAAGTTGAATGCGGACCTTAAGAAAGCCAAGAACAGTTATTATGAACATATGTTCACTACTGTATCAGACAATCCTAAGAAATTATGGAACGTAGTTCGCAGACTAATGGGAAACCAGCACGACATAATCCCACATGCTTTAACAATAGAGGGCGTTGAATATAGTGATACCGCTCTGGCTAACAAATTCAATGACCATTTTTTGCGGACAGGAGGGGCAACTCAGTCTAATGCTTCTTTAATCCATTCTGCAGAATTCTTAAACAACGAGTGCTCCAATTCCATTTTCTTATCACCTTGCACTGAAACGGAGGTATATCACATTCTTAAGGCATTGAAAAAAGATTCTGCATCAGGAATAGACGACATAAAAGCAGTTCCAATTATAGCTGCTGCTGATGTTATCACCGCTCCATTATGCCATATCTTTAACAGTGCTTTTACTAACGGGATCTTTCCAGACACATTGAAAATTGCTAAAGTGATTGTACTGCATAAGGGTGGCCCCGTAAATGATCTAAATAACTACCGACCAATATCGGTTCTTCCTCTTTTTTCAAAAGTGCTGGAACGTCTCCTTAAGTGCCGACTAACTAAGTTCCTCGATGACACTCATGCCCTTGTGGATCAGCAGTTTGGCTTCCGTGAACATAGATCTACGGAAACAGCTCTTGTTGAGGTGAAGGAAATGATTCTTAGTAATTTTGAGAACAAATTATACACTGTCGGCCTTTTCCTGGACCTCAGAAAAGCTTTTGATTCGATTCAACATCCCATCCTATTTAATAAACTAGCGTACTATGGAATTCGTGGGGTTGCTCTTAGCATGATTCAAAATTACTTCACCTCGAGATTACAATACACATGTTATAACGGGTTTTGTTCACAGATGAAAGAAATAGCTCTTGGTGTCCCACAAGGATCGATATTAGGTCCTCTTTTCTTTATATTATATATTAATGACATTGTTAACATACCACTTACTCCTGATATAGTTTTGTACGCTGACGACACAAGTTTATTTTTTTCCGGTAACAGTCTATGTGGACTCGAAACTACAGCTAACAATTGGCTAGATCAACTTTATGTTTGGCTTTCAGCGAACCAGTTACAGTTGAATGCCAGTAAAACCAAATATGTTGTTTTTAAGCCTGTAAATAAGCCTGACGACTGTTCTATTTGTATAAAGTTTAATGACGCCGTAATCGAACGGACTTCTGTTTTTAAGTTTCTCGGAGTTCTCTTTGATGAAAACCTTAGCTTCAAGCAACATGTCATAAAGATTCATTCCAGCATCTGTAAGTCAACTGGCACATTGTTTAGGATTAGGCACTTCGTTCCTGTTTGGGTGAAACTTCGGTTGTATCACGCATTAATTCAATCTCACCTTAGTTACTGCCTACTGATATGGGGAACCACATGCCAATCAAATCTGAATCGGCTTATAACTCTTCAGAAGCGAGCAGTTCGCTCAATAGAAAACCTTGGATACCGAGATCATACGGCAAATGTATTCTTAAAACATGGCCTTTTAAAAATAACTGCCTTATACAATCTTAGGCTCGCCATATATATACGAGGTGAATTCGAAAAAAATACAACTGTTTTTCTTCAAAGGTACCTTTCAACTAACACCCAATACAATTTCAGACATGATCAGTTTAGAGTTCCCTTTTGTAGGACAGTTTATGGTACAAAACAGCTTGCATACTTAATTCCGTCCTTTATAAATGCACATCCTAGCACTCTCAGTATTGCGCAAAACTGCAAGTCTTTGAGTTGCTTTAAAAATGCCATGAAGATGTACTTGCTTTCTCTTAATGACTGAATTCATTGCTAGGTCTATTTTGTTGGACGTATCATTTTGGTTTAGTGCTGTATACATAATTATTTCTTGAATTTGTCACGTTGTCAGTGCCGCATTGAGCTTGTAAACATTTTTTTGTTATTACAAATTGTATTAGCGTATAGTGTCGTTTTGGTTCAGCGCTGTATACATAATTTTTTTTTGTCAAGCTGTCTGTGTCACATTGCGCTTGTAATCATTTTCATTATTGTAAATTGTATTAGCGTATACTACTTCTTATTTCTTAGAAATTGTGTTACTTTTTTCATTTACATGTAACAAATTTATTATTGTTACTCTTTTGTAGAAATTTGTCTGCCCTTGTGTTCTATGCTGCCTCACTGTTGGAGCAATGTATGGGTGACAAGGCCTCAGTCAGGCAGACAGTGTTCTGCCTTTAGCCTTGCCATCCAAGACCCATTCTGTGTCTGAAACAAATCAACAGTGCGTTATCAATCGAAGGGGATTAAAATGCCGTTAAAATATTGATTGTGGTTCACCCACCACTGTTTTGACTATTTAAGAAGTAATTATCATCGCAATGACCGAAGTAACAACCACGGTATGCACAAGTAATGTACATCGGCGCGTGCGCTGCTCCCGCGAACGTAAGTAAGTTCGCGTCCGCATCACGGGACATAGCCAACGGTTTGCGAGATCGCCAACGCTTGTGCGATCGCCTCGTTCATGCCTGTTCATGGCCATACTATTAGTGCACAACAGGAATATAATAATGCTGTTCATGAAAATGGTTCGGCTCCTGTTGCTGTTAAAAAGAAACGGACGGGAGCGGCGTCGCCCGCACCGTCGGTGGGCTTGACGTCATTTCTTGGCGCGTACTTTAGTTATGAAAAAAAAAAAGAAGGAAATAGACGTTTGCTGCAAAGTCCAAACGAGGTGCCCTAAAAATTCGCCGCGTAACAACTAATACTTTTCACATTAACAAACAGACGGCTTCCCAGCGTACCACGGGTGTCACACCGACTAATATTCTAGCCACCTAATACAAGCTACAGTTTGTTACATGGGCCAACATTGAGAAGTTCGAATCCTGGAGCAAGCATACGTACTAACTCAATTTTTTTTAATAGCATGGAAACAAGAAAGCAACATTACTGAAAACTCACAGTTACTCATGTCCCCTTAGCAACAAAATGCAGGTAAACTGTGGCACTGCAAGTATGGCCTGACTTTCGTGTTTTCTAATAAATGAATGCGCACTGTTCGCCACAAAATACGCATCGAGTTCATAATTAAACAGTCTATTCTACGCCTTATAGACTTCCAGGCAGTGCACAAAAGATACTCGGATAGTTTGCTGAACATATCGTAAGTGGCGCGAAGCTAGGAACATGAAAAAGAGTCATGTCTGTAGTGGAAGCGTACCTCAAGAGTACTTTCGTTACTTTTGAAGCAAACATTTATTTGCAAAAGAAAGGCATTTGCATCGGGTCAAGTGTAGCACCTATTTTATGTGACATCTTTTTATCCCTTATTGACCAGGCACTCCAATGTGTTTATAATTCATCACACCCTTTTTATGTTTTTAGATATGTTGACGATTTTTTAATTGTTTTAGATAAGACGTGCCCAGTGCCCTACCATGAAATGGTGGACTTCATTTTAAATGCCTTTAACACAAATTCCAAAGGATTAACCTTCATTCATGAGCTTCCTACCGACAATGCTTTGCAGTTTTTAGACATTAACCTGGCCGTGAAAAGCGATCATGTTTGCTGTGCTTACATGCCTCGCAGTAAAAAAGAACTTTTGCCATTTGATTCCGCGCATTCTAAGACTGTAAAACGTAGTATTGCTCAGCATTGCCTTCAATCCGCGCTGCGCAGATCGTGTCCGCACATGATGCAGACCAGCCTGTGTAATCAGATTGGCAGACTGGAAAAGGCTGGCTTTCCTCGGGCGGTCTTGTATGCCGTTGCCGAATCTCTGCTACGGAAGCTGAACTTCAGCACTCAGGAAGAGCGCTCGAGAGAACAGGAGCGCGTCAAACCACAGGTGGTGCCGTACTTGCACAAGTTGAGCCACAACCTCAAGAAGGTGGCCGCCAGGTTCGCAATCCCTGTTGTGTTTTCCGCTCCGAATAAACTGGCGCACTTGTGCCGACGAATCTCTCGTGCTAAGGAGCAAGGGTGCCAAAAGAGGCACGTAAAACCATTCAGGCGTTGTGCCGAAGGGGTTGTATATTAAATTCCCCTGAGCTGTGGCAAGACCTACATCGGTCAAACGGGTCGGTGTATCAACGACCGCCTCAGGGAGCATGCCAGCAGCATAGGTAAGAGTGATGGTGCGCACCTTCCCGCGCATGTCAGGTCATGCTCGTGTGTGCCACGTTTTGCGCAAGCTAGGATTATCGGCAAAAGCAGAGATCAGACAGCAAGGGAATTACTAGAGGCGTATCATATTAGAAGTAAAGGGTCCGCTTGTGTCAGTGACACATCCATTGTTCTCTTTCAGTCTGAGTTGTCCTTCTTTAATGAACTGCTCACGTGATGTCATGTTTGGGGTAACTCTCCCACTCCACTGCGCATGTGTGGAAGTTTACCTGTTTTTCAGCCTGCGCTGGCAATAAACAGTTGGTAGTTTGGCGCTCTTCTGTCTCTTTCCTCCGGCCCTTTTTCATGTTCCTAGCTTCGCGCCACTTACGATATGTTCAGCAAACTAAGGCACCAACTCGCCCAAAAACAAGTTCTTTTAGATAGTCGGATACCTGCTCATTGTTTACTTGCACAGCGTGATGTTTTAAGAACGGCATTGAGGTCTATAAAACAAAGAATAATTGACCTATAATTGACTTATGCAGCATTTGGTTCATGTAGTGGGATGTGCAAGAGATCTTTTCTCTGAATTTCAGTAAAATGAAATGAGTGGTATGATGGTGTCTGTACATTGATTGCATAATTGTTGCTAGGAATGGCTCAGAAAGTAAACTTGCGAGCAGCGCTTTTGGTCAAGATATCATAGGGCCCGTCCTGTTCGAGAAGCTTTTAAAGGAGTCCTGACACAAAAATTTTCGCCCCGCGTTTTTTTGCTGCAATGTGTTGCTGGGGGCCTGTTAGTCATAACACGGCACATCGTTTGCTGCAGCGCGCGACAGATAATTAATTACAAGCTGCTCATTACCGACACAGCCTCAGTTTCGGTTTGACAGAGCTCCAAAAACGGCAAGCCGCCGGGTGCAACTATCACCCCCTAGCGAGTGAAACGCTCGGTCACGTGAGCACACAGAACAGTGACGCATTTCCGCGCGGTCTATCGTCGTCGGGCTCATCGTCGTCTGATGGAGACGATTTTCTTGCGGCGGGGATCGAAGGAATTTTCGACGTGGCGAATCACTTCATGTTTGACCCGCTGGCGAGGAGCGATTCGTCGGGAAGCACGTCAAAACAGAAATGGCGGCTACGACGTCATCGTAACTTGTACCGGCTGCAACGGTTACGTAGGGGAAGTAGGGGGGTCACCTCTGGTCACCTCCGAGAGTGTCAATGCACTAGGTGCGGCCTATAATGCTGGATCGCGCTCGCGAACTTCAAAATTCATATAAAATACCTTCCAAGCTTTATTCGCTGCCGATATTTTGCAGATGGTACACACACGTACACGGGAATCGATCCAGCAGGCTATCTCGGTCGCGAAATTTTGTGTCAGTACCCCTTTAACACAAAAAAACATGGATGATCCCTCCGTCATAGGAATCGGTATAACACGAAAGTGAAACGTGTCTTCACAGAAGTAGTGCTCATTGTGTAGTGATATTTGAGAGCTTGTACAATGTCTATTCGTGTTTGGCAGCACCATCATAACATCACGAAGCTTTGAAACACTCGACACACATGATCGGGACGGAATGCACTTCAATGCAACGAGTGCAGCCCTCAGAGATCCAATTTTCGGTGCACATGTCTTTTTATCGTGTTAGCCATCGCTTTAGGTTTAATGACGCCGCTCGTCTAACGCAGCTGTAAGGTCGGGACGCATTTCCTGCATTCAGAGGCGGTGTTTTGTAAATAGAGGGACGCCACCATCTTCTGTAGCCTCTGCGGTAGCTGGCTCTCGTTTTGCTATACCGCTGCTCCCACCCATCTTGATTTGTTTTCTTTTTCCCCCCTTTTCAACGCCACTTATCTCCGAGATGAGATGCCTGACCGCCGTTGCAAACTGGCTCAAAATCGGGCAAGGGTTATACTCATCTGCTTTATGCTTTTTTGTTTCTTTGCGGACCACAATTACCAACAGAGATGCGCCGCCACTGGACATGACGTCACACTAACACCTTAAAGGGACCCTGAAACGGTTTGGCGATTTTGTACGAACACAATGAGCTGGTACAGCAAGTCCTAAGGATCATTTACAGACCAATTTAAGCCATGTGCGTAAACTGTGTAATTTATTGCAAGGCTTTAAAGCTGCGAATCGCCACCGATCACAGCGGCTCAGCTGTGATCCCGCCCACTTCAGGTGCGCGTCGTATTGTGAACGCGACGTCACGCAGGCAGCTGATCTGATTGGATATGTCCAGTCCACGTCACTGAACCTCTTGTCGGCAACGAGCGCCGTCTGCCTGTGCTACAGCGTGCTCCGTGTTGACGTGAGCTGAGCGGCAGTGTTTATCTCGAGGTTTCTTTTCTTGCGCAAAATGAATTGCCCTATCCGTGTTGTGTACACATATCTAGCAATTCGTGACTTGTAGCTGCGACATCGTGCAATCTTTGTGAGGCATCTGGTGAGCGGAATCCATTCAGCTCGTCGCTGCAATGAGCGTCGCGCTCTCGCTATCCGTTCAATTCCACTATCCACGTGTCTGCGGCTTTAAAGGGTTGGTGCCATCAAATTTCGAGGGTATAACAAGCCTGTTGTGGGTTTTCTCTGTATGCAAGGAACCTCAACACAAAGGTTCGGACACAGCAAACGTTTAGAATATATTTTAATTCACTTCCAAAGTGTACCTAAATGCCCATTCTCCCGATCGAAACCCATCGCTAGCGCGCCAACACTGACGTAGATCTGTAGGATGGGCAACGAAAGTTGTAGTGACGTCACACCAGACCTGCTGTAGTGACGTGAGTGACCTCCGGACCTCCGCAACGTACGTACCGGCTGTAGTGAACTAGAACATATTCTAGTTCACTATAGTACCGGCAGACTATCGGTTGCTACATCACTCGCCGAGTTTCGATCGCTTCCTGGCTAAGTGCGTCAAAACCTTGTGTGGTCACCTGACCAAGCCCCCTACACTTCTACGTCACTGCCCAACCTCGGCGCCCAGAAACGAAAACCGAAAGTTGTTCCCATCAAAGGCGATATTACAATATTTAGCGAGAATATATGAATCTTGGTGTGCGCATCACGCTTCCTGGAGATATAGGAAACGCTCATAGCAAAGAACGCGCAAGCCACAAATTTGGTGACACCACCCCTTTAACTTCACCCCTGAAGACACAACCACATTGCCCGAGTTTACGCTTATCGGTGATCGTTCTCGAATTCCTTTTGTTTGTCCGCATGCTAATACAGGTTGTCGCCGTACAGAGAGTAAGGAGGAGGAAACAACTTTATTACGTAGAGAGAATAAAATAAGATCGGCTGGTAATGTGGCGGCACCTGTCGGGGGAGATATAAAGCACTCCGCGAGCTTCGTCTTTGTTGTCATATGGCGTGCTGCCGGGGACAGTGGGCCTCCGAGATAGTGCGCGACTTGTGGGCGCGCAATATCGGAGGCCATGACTGGGCGAAGTTCAAACCGTCGAGTGCGCTCATGAGAGCGCTGCGATCGCCGGCGATGCGAGCGTGTCTTTGAGTTGAGGGTGCAAGACAGTGCAGAGGAGGAGGGTATAGATATAATTGTGCGTAGCGGCTTTGGTAAACGGTGCGTCGCTTAATTTCTGTTGTGAATGATTTGGGGATGCCCTTGCCTAAACGATGACAAAACTTCAAAAAAAACTGTTTCAGTGACCCTTTAACGAGCTTTCACGGCCTTATTTGGATGAATTGCGATGGTTGGGCTGACGTGCTGTGTGCTGAGATGCTACAAGAGGAGCCTGAAGCAAAAGGACTCGGATTTTACGTGTTCTCAAAGCATTTCAAGCTCTGACAGGAATGTGTGCGACAGTCAACGAAGTCGGACAGAGCGGCAACTACCGCGCACTTTCTTGTTCAACGTGTTTGTCAACTCCTTGTGCATGATACATCGTGGTTTAGCAGTGCCCTATTTCGTCATAACAACCTTGCTGCGCGAACAATGGACCGATCAGCGACAGCAAAAGTTCATATAACGCGAGCTCGATGCCCTTGCCGGGGCGATCGCCGCCAGCGGCGACAGGTTGGATACAACGTCCTTTCCTGGCTCAACAGAGGTCGCTTTAATATATAGGCAGGCCTAAATCGACCTCTCACCAAAGGCGATGACGACTGTCAAGCGTCTAGCATGAACGAGACCTGTAACACAAGCCAAGATGATAAATGCATGCTGTGTACAGCTCGCGCCGTGGAACGCACGGCGAAAACACGGCTGTGCCGGCATCGCAGCCAATTCCGCCGCCGGGATTTCCCTATTCCTTTCAATATGCGATATTATTGTGAACGCATCGCGAAGCGGGCAACAGCGGTAGCAAAGCTGAACTTCTTTATGAGCGTAGGCTATTAACCGTACACTGCTGTTTCGAAGCAGTCGGCCTAGCGACGATACCGGCGCCGAGCCACCGGCTGAGGCCGCCGCCGCCAGCCGGGGAGAGCTACTGCTTATCCACCGCATAGCGTGTGTCGCCAAAATCTCTTACTGACACATCCATTCCTCGTACAGCAGGAAATATGCCATTCACGATATTTTTGTGATGTTAACCTTTGGGAAACGGCATGAGCGGCCAGACACCGTTCAGCGGACGCACCTCTAACCTACTTCACGGCGACCGTTTTATCTTCATTCACGTTTAACTTATTACTGTGATCGAAATCCTGCGTTGACAACACAGTCTACATGGAAAGTGTCGCCTCGACAAAAAGAAAGCGCAATGAGCTTCTTTTTTCCTTCCCTACGGCTTTTTTTTTTTCTCCTGTTGTCGTATAGCGGAGAGCTCTACGCAGTTTGGGCAAGTTGTTTTCCGGATACTGTAGCTTGTGTCGCTTGCGTGCTTGCAATCACTGAAGAAGGTATTTGGTCTAATGACGACGGGAACGTGATTTCTTTTATCTATTACTAATATTTATTCAGCAAAACGACGTAAGCTCATCAACCCGACGAGACGACCTCGTCACATGTAAGAACTATCAACTGTTCTTTTTTTCTTTTAGCGCTAGGATGCAGTTAACCTGAAAAAAAAATTACATTGGAGGTGCGGACACAGTTTTCCACCGCGTTCAATCGTCTTGCGTGTCGAGGATTGGTGCAAAACGCCAATATACCTGAAACACGCAGCAAGCAGCCGCACCAGCAGCGCTCCGAGAACTACAACTAAGATGGCGGCTGTGCCACTGTCGGAAACTCGCGCATGCGCAGATGGTCTGGCGAGAACGGTCTATTGTTAGAGCAAGCACATCACATTAAAATATAATAATAAAAGGAAGCGAAAACAACAAATGCGGCTACTTAGTGATGTAGTTCACGTGTAGTCCTATGATCTCGCATTTTACGCACTTGACCGCTTATGTTTCTTCGCCAACCTGGCCATACCCGATTGTTATTTGACTGCGTGAAACACTGGGAATTCGAGATGTATTGTGGCACTTGCCGATCCAGAACCTCTAACGTAACACAAACGAGGTACCTTGAAAAGTCCGCAGCCGCAAACACTCCGCGTTTGGTGATGAGCGTCGCATATTTATTCAGACAGCAGTTGCCTTTTAAATGGAAACATTTCTTAGCAAAATTCTGCGACATTGAGCGTATCTATCTATCTATCTATCTATCTATCTATCTATCTATCTATCTATCTATCTATCTATCTATCTATCTATCTATCTATCTATCTATCTATCTATCTATCTATCTATCTATCTATCTATCTATCTATCTATCTATCTATCTATCTATCTATCTATCTATCTATCTATCTATCTATCTATCTATCTATCTATCTATCTATCTATCTATCTATCTATCTATCTATCTATCTATCCGCGTACGACTATGTGCTCTCCTGGCCGTGTTGTTAATGGGATGTATACTAGGGGTGTGCGAATATCAAATTTTTCGAATACGAATCGAATACGAATATCCACCTTCGAATATCGAATCGAATATCAAAGGAAAAATGCCTCCACAGTAACAATATTTTATTTAACATGTAGCTATTTGAAAAAAAAAAGAACATTAACAGCCTGACTAGCAACACAACATACACTGCTATCTCCTGAACACAATGTCCAGGCTAGCACAATACACCTCACAACACAAGCAAATATCACGGCACAATGAAAGGAATGACTACATGTTATAATGAAGAAATATTAGTTGCTCCACATCATCAGGCAGCAGGCGCTCCCTTGTAACTGGGACACTCCCCCCCCCCCCCTCTGCCACTGAAAAGGCACGCTCGCTTGGAACAGAAGTGGCTGGTATAGGGATGTAAGAATGGCAGATTGGGCTTGTTGGTTTAACATATTTGAAGTTTTAAGGCGCGAATAAGACACGGACGAAGAATAAAAACACAAACACGGAGCGCCACTTCCAACATAGATTTATTTAGAAAGAGCACAGGACATATTTATACACCACGCGCGCAGTCATCGTGTCTCAATGCGCAGTCGCATTCAAGTAGCGTAACTCTTTTGGCGATAATGAAATGGAGGCAACGCTGACGCATAGATCACCTGATTCGATTATTTTCTTAGCCTCAATAATTAATCGTACTGACTTATCAGGACTTCGGCCGACTACCGCGCAGGTGCTAAAGTCCGGAACGCAATGACAATCCCGGCAGTGTATCGCGAGGTGGCCCTCTCTGCCATTTCTGACGTTATTATTATGCTGTCTTAGCATGTCATTCAGGCACTGTTCGGTCTGGCCAACGTAACTTCTACCACACGACAAGGGGATCTCGTAGACCACGCCCTTCTGACAGCTTACATACTTGTTCTTGTGGTTGATAATGCAGGCCGGAGCTTTCCTGGGGAAAGGGTTAGTCATCTTGCAGAGCCTGGAGAGTTTTAACGGGGCAGAGAAGACCACCTTTACATCAACATGATTGGCAATCTTTTTCAAATTATGGGATACGCGGTGTACATACGGAATCACAGCAAGTTTGACATTGCTCTGGGGCGCCTCCTCACTTGCGTGGCGGTTCCGCGACTTCCTCAACATCTTCTCCGCCACCGACACCAGAATGTGCTGTGGGTAGCCTGCCTCCTCAAGACGGTCAACCTGCTTGAGGAAACTGTCAGCTGCTCTGTGTGGGCAGGATTTCTTGAAAGCATTCAGCAGGCACGTGTTGGCGATGCTACGTTTGACAAGCTTGGAATGGGACGAGCTAAAAGGCAGCAGTGGTTTGTTTGCACGAGGCTCATATTGCCAACATGCATGGTCAGTTGCTAAAAACAATCTTAGATCTAAAAATCTTATAGTCGAATCTACCGAAAGTTCGTGTGTCACTATTAAAGGAGATAAAACATGTCTAAAAGTTGTCAAGGTGTTAGTCACGACTTTGTCGGTATCCATGAACGTTTTGTCAATGAGGACTAAAAAATCATCTACGAATCTAAACACCTTGATAACACCGCTATCTTCGAGAAGGCTAGAAATGATCCTGCCAGCGCGAGCTAAAAACAAGTCACTTAAAAAAGGCGCTAAACGGGAACCTATACAAACGCCGCTCTTTTGCAGGTATAGGCTACCGTCCCACTCCACATAGGTCGAACTCAGATACAGTCCTTATAAGTCAGTACGATTAATTATTGAGGCTAAGAAAATAATCGAATCAGGTGATCTATGCGTCAGCGTTGCCTCCATTTCATTATCGCCAAAAGAGTTACGCTACTTGAATGCGACTGCGCATTGAGGCACGATGACTGCGCGCGTGGTGTATAAATATGTTCTGTGCTCTTTCTAAATAAACCTATGTTGGAAGTGGCGCTCCGTGTGTGTGTGTGTGTTCCTATTCTTCGCCCGTGTCTTATTCGCGCCTTATAACTTCAAACTGGTATAGGGAGTTACATGAAGCAAAGCTTTGCCAGACTGGGGTATCTGAAGGTGCCTACAGTCCGCCACCAGTCATGTGGGTCACTGTCTTTCTTCAGAAGTGGTCCCGCATAGTGAACGAGTGGTAGTGCGGCACATTACGGCCGTATAATATTGAAAATGTACGGTTACATGATCGCCAACAGCGCTGCACGTCGGAGATGCACCAGCAATAAATCATACGTATTGGGGCGCTCGTCGCAGGCAGATATCGTGCCTCCGTGCACTTACGATGTTTATCGCTCCTCTCGGCAACGTTTTTAGCGATACGAACGCAGCAGAAATGTGGAAGACAAGTTATATTATGCATGATAATCGAATCGCATATTCGAATTTTTCGAATATTCGAAGTTATCGAATATTCGAAGCTTTTCGAATACACGATTTTCGAATCGAATACGAATATTTCGAATGCAATATTCGACGAATATTCGAAACTTTCGAATATTCGCACACCCCTAATGTATACCAAAATTGGTATGGCTTAACATGACTGTATAACGACCATAAATGGCGGGTCATAACGTGAAAATCTTGACATGTATGTCATGTCACGGCCGGTCTTTAGGCGCGCACTCGCTCCTTCCTTTCACTGTAAACGAAAATGTACCCAGCTGGGAGGTCTTGGGGGATGATGCTCCCGCCTAACTCCGGTGACCTCTCCCCAACTCGAACACATCAGAATTTGCCGGAGTATATACGTTCTTTCACCGCCGTTCTCCTCCCGCGGCCGATGGATGGGAGGAAAAAGGCGCCCATTCCCTGAATATACTCCGGTGCATGTGCCGCAAATACGTCGGCGGCATCGCTCAGCGACGTTCAATGGCTGCTGGAGGAGTGACGTAGACAGCCTCGCCGGCCGACCGGTTTCCACCAACACCTCCTAGGCAGGTTTTCAGGCCTGCGAGCAAGCATTTGACGACACAAGCCGCCGGCCGTCCAACCCGTCCGACGAGTTCGCTTGCCTTGCATTCCAATCCCCTGTCTCCCTAGTGACCCGGCCTGAAGCGCGCGTGTCCGCGTCATAGTGCAGCGAGGATTGTCCGAAGCCTTCGGGCGCGTTCGGAAAAAGGAAATCGTTCCATGCACCTTGCGGACATTGCAAGCAACTACAAGCGTCAACGAAGGTTGCCATCTCATCGACAGCAGCAAGTTGCGGTGCTCTAATCGCGTGATGGTGCCGTGCAGCGAACGACACATTGTGATCTCGCGAGTGGCGAACAAGCGGACGGTCGCGGGTGCGGCGCAAACCTGGTGAGTGAGCTCTTGTTGAATTATCTGCGTCATTTTTCTCGAAAAGTGCTAAAATTGGGTACTGTTATGTTGATAACCAAAGAGATTACGAAGACTAGGTTGGCATTACAGGATGGCAGTAAAAAAATCCAGCGGAAATTTAGAAAACGCATTGTTTGGACTAGGTGTTCTTTTTTTTTTTAATATGGATAACTGCGGTAACTTAAACACAGCACTGTAATATTCGGAGCGCGGAGTGACCCTAGCGATATGCATTCATGGAAAACATCATAGTTGTGGGTTAATTCAATAAAGAGTTATTAAGTGATAAGTAAATCTAATTGGTAAAGAGATATTGTTGGCGTGGTTAGTATAAATAAAAGGTAATTTTTGTCCGCTTTCGATATTAATATACGCCAGGTCGGGGTCTATCATTAAGTGTTAATATTCTTGATCTTTCATATAAACGGAATAGGACATGAAAAACTGAAACCAGTATTAATTTTTTACATATTTAGCGAATTGAGCTAGAGAAATGTGTTTGGTACAGATTTTTAGAACGCACATACGTGCTCATTTTGGCGAAAAAATTATTTCATATGATAAGTGGCATCCGAAATATCAATGTAGGAATGTAATTGACACTTCGGAGAATGTGGTCCGTCCATAAAAGAAAGGGAGAGAGGGGTGTCGAGACCAGTTTGTGGGTGACGGGGAATGCGAAAGGAAGGCAGGGTTCGCTTGGCACAGAAACGGGTTGGGGGTGGAGGCGCGGACTAATGGCATGTGAGTGCCAGAAAGGAGCAGGCGCTAGCTGCTTGGACGCGGTGCTGGATGTTGGCTGCGCTTCATTGTGCTCTCGTCGCTTGTGTCCTGCGCTGCCGAAAGGCCCCGGGAACCAAGCCCGAGCAGACAGGCTGAACTGCAGGCGGCACAAACAGCTATGCAAACAGGGATAAAGCTGGGGAGTAGATCTAGTTCCATCGGTTTCCGTCTGCAATCGCCGTCGCCGACGGCCTTGTTCGCGCACCGGCCGCCAACGACGGCCCTCGTTGCATCAAGCTACATGAAATACATAGACTGAAGATAGCTGTTGAAATATTAGAATCCGCGACGCATCGAAAAGAAAATGAAAGCAAAACGGGAACAGGAGTTTGCGCGATGTACACCGGAGGAACAACATGTGCGATCGGCGAAGCATTGCGTAAAGAAAGCCGAAGATCAAATAAGAGACGTAGGGTATCCTTTTCAAATGTTGGGAGACAATGTTAACATGTAGACAGAATAACAAGGTATTAAATATTCGGCAGATCCCACGCCTTGTGGGAATCGGTTTCATGCGGAGCAGTGAGCGAGGCTGCATTTTTTTTTGTTGGGCCAAGCGTTACGAGGTGGATCGACGTGTTTTTCTAAGTGCAGTAGTTGTGTACACGTCGTCGTCTTACCAGGCAATAACTATTTTGAAAAATGTCCGTTACGAAAAGTTTCATGACAGAGCGGGCGCAGCAAATTAAGAAAGGAAGGTACAACGCCAACTTGCCTCGAAGCCTGTTTTGGAAAGCAGAATAGAGGAACGCTTTTCTTATGGAGCGGTCGTAAGCATAAAAACTGGAAGCGCCTAATATGCGGGAAGTAGGACGATAAGAACAGATTGAAATGCAACTGTAATAACCAGTAATGATATTTTATAAAATTAGCAAGTTAATCAGGAGAGGCATTCGTGATACTTTCGTCGAGAGTACTGAAATTCGCTCATTTTAGTGAAAAAGAAAGTTTTGAAAGACTGAGCAGAAGTAGAGGTATCGATTTATAATTGTATGGAAAAGTTTCGCGCGTTTTGCACTTTGTTCGCGGCGCGGAGGCGTGTTTTTATCATAGAGCGGCTGGCTGACACCAGAGTACGTGGGATGTGCTTCTTTATATTGACTTCTTTGTGATATTGTGTACTTTGTGTGGTCCGTTTAATTAGTGCTGCTCTGTCAAACTTTGTCGTTAATTTTAGTATTGACTATGCTGTAAGAACCTGGGTGTTCTCATGGACTGCCGCCCTGTATGTAATTTAATGAGTATCTGTGGCTTCAGTGTCCTCAGTTTTCGTGTTTGTGGCATGACTTAGTTCTCATGTACTACTTTTTTGCTAAATTATGCAGGTAGAAATCAGCTGAATCCTTGCGTCGCCAATGAATCTGATGGATGGTCCGTCGTGGATGGTTTCCGGCGACTACGCTTCCTTCGTTTGTTGTGCATTCTTTTGCAGCATTCTGGGCTTCATTTCGACACGCTGCGCTTAAAACTTTAGCGCTGTTGGTTTCACGTGATCTGACTTGTGCTTTGTTTTTTTGGTGGCCTTTTGCATATTTGTTTCTTGTATTGCTTTCCCAAATGCTGGCTCATGAACAGAAAACTGCAGCTTATTGTGAATAAATGAAATAATAAAAACTCACGTGTTCTCTTGACTTTCATCTGCTAGAGGTCTGTGGATAAAAGTACACAGTGACTCTGCAGTGTTTTGATGACAAATCCCTTATGTAACCAACGCGTGACACGATCAGCATAGAGTGAAGAAACTGTAGCTGCGAAGCGAAGAGAAGAATACTCCCGATGCATCTCACTGAAATTTCGTCCGGACGGAGAAAGGAGATTCGTAAAATACTCCGGAGGTGACACGAAAAAACTCCGGATAGCCGGAGTGAAACAACGGCGAAAAATACTCCGAAGGTGCCACGCAGTCACTCCGGCCAGCCGGAGTGAAAGAACGGCAAAAAATATTCCGGAGGTGCCGCGCAATAACTCCGGCCAGCCGGAGTAAAAGAACAGTGAAAAATACTCCGAAGATGCCACGCAATAACTCCGGCCAGCCGGAGTGAAGGAGCGGCAGAAACACTCCGGAGGCGCCACGCAATAACTCCGGCCAGCCGGAGTAAATGATTTACTCCGGAAGTCCGGAGTATAAAAAACTCCGAATGGGGGGGTCGCTAGAGGACAAGCATTTTACTCCCACCTGGGAGTAATTTTTTTTTTTACAGTGTACGGCCTGCGCACGGGGGGCTGTTGCTACCTATGGTCGCAATTTCGTGGGGGCGCTCCGAGCCAACCGCTCCTAAAGCCCCTATACTTCGTAAAAGTACCGCCATCTGCTCTCCCCTCCGCCGCCTCCTCTCCTGCGCGCTCTCGCGCGCGACGGCGGCGCCCCCTCGAACGCGCCACGCGGACGCGTGAAGGTTTCAGGCCGGTTGCGCGCTGGCGCTGCCACTTCAGCCACAGCTTTTCTAGTCCAGCCGTGGTCGCGTGCCATGTCTCGCATACGGTTGTGTGTAATGACTATTATTTCTGCGTTCATTTTCTCAGTTGGTGTAGGTGTGCGCACCATCTAATTCCCTTACAGCGCGCCAGGAGAGCTGCTGCAAGCAATGTACAATTTGTAGCAAATTGCATGTCGTTTACGGTTCTTTTCGGAGCGCAGCGTTTCCCCGTGTATTCATTCCATCGGCAAAAAATATTTACATGGCAGCTGTGATGTCAAGCCATGCCGTTTGGGAAGGAATAGTTCCCGTGCGTATAAACTATCTCTATCATATATAACTGCAGCAATGCCTGCAATTCCCATGAACGTGCTCGATCAAAATTTCATGACATTTCACATATGTTACTTCTCCTCGGCCTGCCCACCGCGGTGATGTAGCGGTTTCGGCGCTCGCCTGCTGACCCGAAGGTCGCGTGTTCGGTCCCGGCCGCGGCAGTCGCAATTCGATAGAGGTGAAATGCTAGAGGCCCGCGTACTGTGCGATGTCAGTGCACGTTAAACAACACCAGATGGTCAAAATTTCATTTCCGGAGCCCTACACTACGGTGTGCCTCATAATCATATCGTGGTTTTGTGAAGTGGAAGATTTATGCTTCAATAAATTCAGTTGTTAGTCTGCGCTCGTCCTGTGTACTACTTCTTCTTGTGTTCCTTCAACCGCGCAGTTTTTTACCATTCTATGTCATACCAACTAGCCCCCCAACGCACTTTACTCAAGTTAGGTGGAAATCTTATCACAGCAGCAAAACACCATAAGCGTCGGAGAACATTCTAAACATGAATGAACGTTTATTAAAATAAGCGCATGGCTGCGCTTTAATTGAAATTTTAAATTTATTGCTTTGATCTACTGCGCGTCAAACAGGCATCTGCTGCAACTACCGCAGCGTGTTGAAACTTATGCGCTAAATCTGTGACGCGATAATTCATGATGACACGCCGGCCGATGAGCCGCGGTCCGCTGAATTAAAGCCCCGCTCATGTTCCGAATTTGCAAAAAGTTCTGACTGTCACCCAGAAGTGGTTCGCCAAATTAGCAATATGATGGAGGAGCTGCACGCAAATGCACTGCTTTCGATAAATCCGTCTTCGCCCTTCCATCCGCACATCACAGTGAAAGGTTAGTAGAATATGTGGAACACAACCTAGTGTTCTAGTGCACGACATTCGTTCTTTCAGAGTTATTAATATGTGGGGTTTTACGTGCCAAAACCGTGATATGATCAGGAGGCACGCCGTAGTGGAGGCCTCCGAAAATTTCGACCATCTGGTGTCCAAGATAGTCACTTGCTCGAGAAAGTGAGTGCCTTGGTGCATGACAAATAACACGACATTTCGCGTGACATTGAGTAAGTAATACACCACATATCTCACACGGCAAAGCAAGACGCCTGTCAAGAGTAAAAACGCACGAGCACTTACCTCACAAAGCCGCGCCGATCTCGGCTCGAAGTTTGCTCGACCGATTCTGTGGAGCTAGATTTTTGCGACGACCTGCATTTTCTTTTCCGCACGGAATGCAAAAAAACTTTTTCCCATGGGTGTCACGGTTATGGCAGCCAAACGCACAGCAACCCGGCATCGCGACAATACGAGCGAGACGCACACGTACGCTTCAAACTTCGTGCACTTCACATGGGGCGAACACACAGCACATGGCACGTCGGAGCGTTCAACATGGCGCCGAGAGGCGAAGGAGTCAAAATACCGAGAAAGAGGGCGCGCGCTACCACGTGACCGCAGTCGCCCTATCAGAGGCGTGGAGAGGAGGAAGCGGCGTAGATCAAGAGAAAGCTGTACTTTTCCGAAGGTATAGGGACTTTAGGAGCCACTTCATGCTGGCGGCGTCTGGCGGCACGGAAGGGAATTGCCGCCGTTTCGGTTTCCGATGGAACCGGTCGCACGCGTTGCTCCTCTTCCCCCGCAGTCACGGAGCATGGACGCGGAGCGCGTTCGGCCGCGTTCGTTTCTTTCTCCGTCGCCGCGGGATTGACTATTCCTACTAACAGCAGCCATGTCAAACTTTTTCAGCGCTGGCATAGACTGGAGACACGAAGAAAGAAGCTCCGAGGCTAGACAGCATTTGGTGCTACGCATTTTACCATTTAAGCTACGGCATAGAAAGGAAAAAAAAAGAAAATGAATTCCGTTCCTTACGCTGATCGCTATATGGTGCTTCCTTTTGTACGCGGCGCTATTTTGTTTGACAACCATACAATGACATTTAATGAGAAGTCAGAGTAGGTGTATGCGCTGCTGGCTTTCACCGAACGCACAGATGCTTTCAAATTTTTGCCGAGCATGTGACCAAGCTGAGAAGGAAAGAGTATTTTTAAGGCATTATTGTCTGTTAGTTCTATTAATATTGTGTGTAACAAGCTGAGAAGGTAATAAGCCCGCATGGCGACAAGCGAATGCACACTTGGTCGGTAGAATAAGGTTTTGCAACAGAAAAGGTGTAATGTGCTTTATGTCGTCCTCCACTTCCTGTGAAACTTGTGTTTACTGCATATACATAGGGCTCTATTTGTGCCTTAAAAAATAAACACAGGTAGTAATATATCAATATTATTATCATCGTGTCGTATCGACAGCAGAAATGCACTATGAACACATATTATACTAATGCAAGCTTACAGAGTAGAGTCTCTACGCATGAACAGAAAACAACGTTCGCTTATCCAAACTCATGCCATATGATGGAAACATCCGCATGCACACGGAAGTGCCTTCATAGTATTTCTCGCATTCAGTTGGCGCACAGCCTCGACAGCTTTCTTTTCTCTTGTGACACTTTCACACTCTCCCTTGCTTCACAGAGGCAATGTTGCCTCATACGCATAGCGACGTAATACCGCAGTATCCTAGCGATTGCCTCATTCTTATGCTCGTCGCATGGAAAGATCAGACGGAAATAGTCAAGAACGTGTTCGATCGTGCCCCAAAACACATCGCAGTCGTCCATAGTCTTTGAAAAAAAGTTCTCAGCACAGCGAAGCATTTCGTATAACCGTGAGTTCGAGTGCCTCAGACCAAATCTTGTCTTGCAGAGCGTCAGCTCAGCCTCCTGCCGAATCGTTGTTTTGAGTGAAAGAGACTGCCTGCATTTTACGCAGGGAAGCAACTTCGTCATTTTTCGGCTGACGAACCCTGTTACATAGTACAGGATTGCGTCAACAACTTCGACACTGTTGTAGCCAGTTGTCACAATGTCGTCACAGTCCCAGGTATCAGTTTCAATCAGCCCATCAAGCTTTGCTTTGAGCATGTCTACGCTCGACTCATCGGGCTTCTAGTTCTTGAATGCAGCCCTAAAGGCGGCAAAGTCAATAACAGGCGCTTCCTCTCGAGCTTCGCAGTTGCCGAACTGAACACGGCTAGCATTCTGTGCAGCTGAATGAACGTTGGCATGTCGGGGTGGTCGTTTTCACCTGCTGCCTGTCGGACTTCTGTAAGCACATATTGTGCCAGGTCTAACGTTGATAAGATGGACACTCGGAGACCTTCGGCTGTTAATGCAGTCTGGAACATGTCCTTGGTGATAACACCAAAGTTGAGATCGTGTTCCCAGTCGTTGAGCCATTGAAGCGTTTCCTTCATCACAAGAATGTCTCGGCTTTGTTAGTGCACTGCTTCGCTGGGATGTCGCATGTTCATTGCATCGAACAGGTCATTCATACTTTCAGGTAACTCCACAGTACCCGCCGTATACAGCGAGCTGAAAACATTGCGTACGGTGTAGTACGTGATGGCCGAAGCCATAGATCGACTGAACACCTGCGTTGCGAATTTAACGCGCATTAGATCCATGTTGGACGCGTTTACGTGGCGGCTGGTTATCTTTGGACACACCTTCAAGCCTCCGGCATTCTTCAGTTCTTTTTTGTAGACAGTTGCATAGAACCGCCATTTCACCCATTCTCTTTTTACTTTGAGTAGGCGCTGCTTTAGTAGTCTATTTCTAATGCACTTGAACAGGTGCGGTACGTCCGAAAATGCGTACACCTTTCTGTCTTCACTCATTGGGTGCTCAATGAATTGCTTCGTTTTGTCCAGTTTCCCACTGACACCATGCCCAGTCCACATTTTTTTCTCTTGGTGCTGGCGCCATCGCACACGATGCCGTCGACAACTGCGCATGCATTTTCCAACAGCACTGTCGCTTGCAGCACCAAATGACTCAGAATAGTTCTTTTTGTCGCTCCCCTTGATGCAAACACCGCGATAGGCTGTGCATAGTTTTCTCCGATGGGGCGAAACATAAACACAAGTGCATGGTTGGCCAATGCGGATGTCTCACCGCCTCTTTCACCGTAGTCAACAAGGCCGGTGTAGGTTAGCGTTTTCGACTCCACACATTTCCTTTCCCTCACCTGTACCTCGTCGAAGAGAAGCATGCGATGTCTTTGGAAGTCAGATTTCAAATGCAATTACTTTTTCAGTACTGCAAAGAATTCTGAATCGAAGCCACACTTAATCCCTGCACTCACAATGTATTTCCTTACAGATTTTACACAGGGCAAAGGCAATACGTCACCTTCCCGGAGAAATTTGTGGGTTGATGGCGAACGAATATGTAAGACAAGGCATAGTAGCAGCCAGCTGTCTGTGTAACTCCTTCCGTGTTTTGATGTAGCTTTCGCGGCCGCTATGCACTCAGTTAACAGCATACAGTGCGTCTCCGGAAGCCCCGCTTTGTTCGCCAGCTCTTCTACATCATTGTCGTTTAATTCTTTCACTTGCTTCTTATATTTCAGCAGCTTGTTGACGACGGCTTCTTTTGTTTTCTGGAGCCTTAACTTTGAGCGATAAGAGGCAATACGCTGTCTTCGCAATGCCTCCAACTTCAGCTCCTTTGATCGACTCGCCAAAAGTCCAATGCGCGTAGCTTTCGCTCGTTTTGCTTTCCGCGCTTTGTGATTACGCAGCGTGTTGTCCAAGGATTTGCAGGAACTGCATTGCGATTCGCATGCATCAAGTAGTAGGGAACAATTTTTATGCCTCCAGAATCCGAATCTGTCAACTGTGGCGCATTCTAATTGAATGCCAAGGAACTTGCTCTTTGCAGGGCCACCACTGCACACAACGCTTTTATGGAACGTGGCAAGCAATTCAGTGATGTCTGGGACACTGTCGAGACCACATTGAACGTTGAACACCTTGCTGCTCACTTCACGCTCGAAAACATATCGGCTTACTCTAGGCCACTCTGCACACATTACTTGCTCTAAACTCTTGATCATGATAGCTGGTGTTGGTGAATCCTTCCCGAGTTCCGTGAAACAAATACTGTCGACGCCTTCGATACTAATTTCACAGCAATTCCATGCTGGCCTCGGCAAGCTGGCATGCTTATCTTTCATCAGTTTATGAAGCAAGCATTGCTGAGACGAGGAAACGCATGACTGCGCGTCTGCCGCAGGAGTCGTAATACCTTTGCACTGATTTTTGCGGCGCACAGCGGGCCGGAGCTACTGTTGCTAGCGCATGGAAGCACCTGGTTGCGTGAACGCAAACAGAGTAATTTTCCTCGAGCTTATTGACCTCACAAGCTTCGTAGGCATGCATGCGACCAACCTGACGTTCTCTCGCATCTTGACGACTGTTGTCAGCATCGCTGACGTTCGCCGCCGATGACATTTCTGGCTTGTCGTATTCACTCATTTTTGCTCTTCTAACAGTATCGTGACTACTTTTCAATGATGGTTCTTGTGAAGTGCGCTTCTTTTTCGGGGATGTCAAAGATGCTGGAGGGGGAAGGAAGACGCTGGGGACAGCGTCCCGAAGCAGTATAGGTATTTTCGGGTAGTCCAGGATCACCTCGCCTTGAAGTTCTCCGTAGTATTTATCACGTCTAATCATGTCACTTGTGAAGTGCTTCTCGCAGACGCAGTCTTTCGATGTGAGCTGATGGCCGCCACCAGGAATCGCCGCAGCCCATGCTTGCAGATATTCTGGATCACTTGGAGCCTTAAAGATGGTCACCTTTCCCTGCAAGACTTGCGCCCGCTTTTGCAGGTTTCAAGAAAACACCTGCGTCCCATTTTGGGCCGAAGAAGAGCACACTGCGCGCCGAAGAAGAGTATACTGTGCGTAGCAGCGCTATTACAGCCCTCTAGCAGATGCTGACCTGTTACCACGGGCTGTTACTGAGAAGGCAATTCGCAAAAAAAGATCAGCGTGCCCGCTGAAGCAAACGCCGCTGTCGTCTGCTCACGAACGCTGCGGGCCCGCCAGACGAAGCACTCCCGGCCTGGCGGGCGGGCCCGCCAGTACGCGCCCGGCCGGGAGCGCTTTCTTTTCTTTTTTTGCGGATGCGGCTTGGCGCCGCAAGGCGGCGCCAATTGAAGTGCCGCTATGGTGGCTAGTGCCGCCGTCGGCGCATGTTATTTTTGTATTTTTTGTGACGTTATCTTGACGCTCGCCGACGCCGGTTCTAACGGGAGTTTCGCCTGCTAAATATTTCTTCCTCCGTGTTAGCAATGCAAACAGACGATGCAGCTGTTACGCGATACGACACTTGTGACAGATTCGTCTGTAGTCTGAACCTGGCTTTATGCTTGCGCCTTGTCCGTTGTCGGCGGCGTGTGCACTAGTTCTCACTGGCCCGCTGTAGGCGCAGCTGCGCTCTCTCCGGTAATTTCAAGAATGCTCACTAGATGGCGCGCAGCCGCTCAAGTCGGCGCACACCACTCTCGGCGCGTGCGCTAGACGGCCACACGTCTCGCTTGGCGCTCGCGTTTGGCGCGCTTCCTTTCTCTTCGCCGGGAGCTCACTCAGTGAACACTACTCGTTACAGCAGCTCGGGCTCACCGCGAAGACCCTGCGGTGAGAGCCCGGGAGGCCGAAGCGAAGAGCGTTAATGTATACATACCAACGTTGTAACGTCTGTATATGATGGTAGAGGAATGTGTACGGAGGATTCGCGGGTTACCCGATCATCTCCGAGCAAGCTCCTCTAACATCGCTCACTTCGTGGATATGGCGGTGATTTTTCAGTTTCCGTCATGGCAGCTTTATAAAGGGTTCATTCTTAACTCGATGGACCTACCAAGATGAGTTTCCTACGTTGAGGAAATCAGGAATGGAAGTTTGGCTTGTCCCGCGGGGCACTCCCTTTTCTGGGGTGAAACAACTCCCTCTAGACAGCGGACAGATTCAACGCCTCTTCATGGAGTACAGTACTCCGTCGGTGATACAGTAAAAGTACTCCTCCGAGCGAGTGCTTTCACTGCTTTCACAGTAGCTTTTTAAACGCGCATCAGGCATCACACGTATGTGCGCGTAATGCTTTTCTATTCTGCTTTTTATTGTACTTCCACGCGACACACTGTGCAGCGCTACACACCTGAGCGACGCGAAACTTCGAACACCAGAAGCACCACTTAGCGTTCGCATTTCCGAATGTGGCGAACCAGGTGCTGGCCGAACACGCATACACAAACTGCAAGCTCGCTTGAGTTTCCAGATCATTCATTCATTCATTCATTCATTCATTCATTCATTCATTCATTCATTCATTCATTCATTCATTTTTATTTCCTTAAAGACCCCCGAAAGGGTATTACATAAGGGGTGGGTAAATATACAATCAGTTTGCGTTGTCACATGATCAATGCGAAGTTACATTTCAAATGCTATGCATGAAACTTGATGGGCAGGTGATTGTGGCGACATCGGTGACATCATGAGACCAATACGCTCACAGTACGGGATGTCGCACTGCCGTCGCTAGATGCCGTTCACGTGCAGCGTCCGAGATCACAGTCGCGCACACACGGGACACGGGTACGCTCTGCCGACACAGCTGAACATGGAAACTTCGATGACCGGCAACGGAAGAAAATGGCGAAGGCAGCGACAGGCGACCGGGGCGATGGCGAGGCTTGGATCGTTCACGAAAGCGTGAACGCTCCATTGCTCGTCTCCTCGCCGCCACCTAGCACTGCCGCCAACGCCGCAGCTGCTCTGAGTGTGACGTTATTGGCCCGTGCGAGCCTACCCACATTTCTGTGCACTTGTGCATGTTACTCCATGAATAATTTGCTCGGTGTGAACTCTCCTAGCGTGTTTACTGAAATTGCAGTTGAGGAAGCACCCACTACTCGAATGTAAAGCAATAAATGCCCCTACGTAGCGGCAAACACAATTGACGCTTTATCTGACATTGATAATGAATTATGGATGAGCGCTTTGTAATGGGGAGGGCAGGATTCCACCACGAACCACCCGCGCAGTCTGTGCGCAATTCACAGGCGCAACACGTGGAGCGACTCTACGCTTCTGCCACGCAGTAATAAATCTTTAAGGTGAGTCCTTGCCCGATTTGACATCGCCATTGGGTGTTTGTCCTAAGTATCCTGCAGCACTGGCGTGGCGATAATTAGTATGTTTGACTGCCTAGCAAAATGGTTGGATTCGATTTCGCCGCAAACCCTGATGTTGAGGTGGAACCCGTAAGAGGAAATTTACTTGTTTATTTGTCCATCAATCCATTTATATATTAACAAATTATTCTCTTAATGAATTATTCAATGTTATACCTTGATTAATGGGCCAGTGGTGAGTAGTGAGGTTTGCCCCATTGATGTGGTACATACCTTAGGATTGCACTTTTGAAAGGGTCGCTGTCTGCGGAGTTATGAATGGCCTACCCAAGGGACACAACGCAATCGGCAATAAAGTAGGCCCGACGCCCGTGGCCGGTCAAAAATGGCCGGCGTGACGTCGGCAAGTTCGTTCGCGCCGATGTCTTTTTGCAAGTGGCCGGGCAGTTTGCCAACCATCGGCAACTGGTCGGGCAATGGCGTCGGGTTGACGTCGCGGACACGGCCATGCCTGCCTCGGGCCGCACGTGGCCCGAGCACTTGCCAACGATAGCAGAAGCACGGCCAATGCTTTTTGTCGTTATTCACCGTTAAATATTCTGAATTTAATTTATGCAAGTATATATTATTTCTTCCACAGAGAGGGTCTGTTCTTTTGAACATAAGCAATATTCAATCCACTTTGGCTTTTCATTACGCAATGCTTGACGGAAGCAAACAAAATTGAAAACATTTTCGCTGAATTATTGCTTTGATGATGAGAAGTGATAAAAAGAAATAATTTGCACAAATACGCATGTTTGCTTTGTTAAAGACAATTAAGCCCAATTGTACTTGATTGTACACATCGGGGCCCTAAAATTGACAAATACAACTACTGCTGACGCTCTGTGAGATATGGCACCCACCCACGCAATCGTTTTGATCATTAAAAAATCAGACTGATACAAGTATAACTTTAGAGATCACATTATTTTTAACGACATTAGTCAAGATTAACGTCTCTCGGTCGAGGTACCACGCGTGGTATCAATGTGACTCTACCGGGGCCAGCGATGCTTTCTGGAAGCTGCTCCGAACGGACACTGCAACAATATTCTATCTAATGGAACAAACTATGAACCCATAGTTACGACAAGAATACAAACAGTTTCCTGACCAGAAAATGACTACTGCACAAGCATACTAATACCCTTGTTACACAGGCAAGTAAACCGCCGTTACGATGAACCACGGTTAACCACGTTGAACCACGGTTAGTGCCAACCACGGTTCACCGATGTTACACAGCGCACAAGCGTCCTCGGTTAAAGCGGACTTGCCTTGGCGTGAATGGCTCTGCGTCTGGCGGCAGTCCGGCGTTCAACTCGGCTGTTATTGCCGCGTCCACTTTCGCATTCCTTGAGTGTTCTGTAGAAGACGCAAATTGTTTTCCCAAAGCCTAATCAGGCCTTCTGTGGTTCGTGCAGTCCAATTCGTTCTTCACGAACGCTCGCCGGCGTACACACGTCCTCCATAGAGGCCGCCATTTTCCTCGGTTAACTGCCAAACCGATGTCGCCAAGCTCGGTTTGAGTCAACCGTGGTTAGTGGCATAACCGCGGTTTCGCATACCGTGTAATACCCTTGTTACACGGAAAGCCTAAACCTCGGTTAGTGTAACCGCGGTTACGCGTAACCGCGGTTCGCTTATGTTACACGGTCCGATGCTCTACCAACTGAGCTACCGCGGCAGCCATCCCCCCCGTCCATTTTATGGGGCATATGCAAGGTATATGTAAACTGGTAGCGTAACTTCCGTAGAAGCCCACGTGTCAAGCCGGCGGCTAGTTGTTGCAGAACAGTCGCCATCTATGTGAGGAGGGGACAAACATAATTAAAAAAAAAATGACGACACAACCGGAAGCGGAAAATTACGTCCACGTTTTAAACGCGATGGGCGCGAAATTATCAAATTTTTGGCAGGGCGGCCGCTTCTTACTTTTTTTTATAGCTGCACGTTCTTTTTCTTATCACTATGACGGCTCCATATGGAAGCCTGCAAGATAACGGGAAGACGAAAAAGACAGATTTTATAATAAGGTGTATTTTTATTGGCGAAATATTGCAGTTGAACAGGATATTACCCCAAAATATAACACAGACATCAGAAGTAGCATAACAATTCAACGTGCACACAAACCTTGCACACGTGTTGCTCTTGCATTCGTAGAGAGCGCAGCGTTTCTTCGCGTAGCGTGGCGGACTCATCGTCCCGAAGGGCGACAGCACGCCGGCCGTGCGCTGGCAAAACACAGTCACTGAAACGCTTCCCGATGGCTGCGATGGGCTATATTACCTTCTGCCAAGTACAACGACTAGAAAACAACGCTTATGCGAGGAAATCACCTACGGACGACAGGCACAAACCTACTGCGCAAAAACGAGCGACGCCATTTGCATCTGAAAAAGCGCAGAACCGTTGGCCCATGTTACCAGACTGCCTGCATGTGCCCGCTGTTTCTGAAAATAAACGAAAAAAAATGGCCACTCAACCACATACCCAAGATTAAGTTTGATTAAAGTAATCTACTAATTTAATTCGTGACAAATAAAATAAAACTAATGAAAATAAACGTTTTTAATTATTTTTGTTTTCATTATTTGCCCCCCCCCCTCACCTAGTAGCGCTTAATCGTCACGCGGGTGTTGATGTTTGTCGCAATAGGTTTCCGACCACTTTTCGTTCCGACTTTCGCGACCTATTTAGATTTACCTTGGTATATATGCGTATTTATACGTGGGAGCGTCAGTGAGCGCCGCCAGTAGCCATCACGACGAGTGTGGAACACTCTTTTTCTGCCTGTTGGCCTCCGGTAGCACGTGTACTTATTACGACCGGGCAGCTGACCAATAATCCCTCGCATACTACCTGAAAGCATCAAGTTCCAGAACGAGACCCTCGCTATGAATGAAGGAAAGAAGTGGAAATTTTAAGGGCTCGTTTTCTTTGCTATACACAATATTAATGAGAACTAACAGACAATAATGCCAAGGAAAGTGTAGGGGACGTTATTAGTAGTAAATGTAATGTAAATGTCATGAAAGAAAAGTGGACGAAAAGATAGCTCGCCGCGGGCAGGGAACGAACCTGCGACCTTCTAGTAACGCGTCCGATGCACTACGAACTGAGCTACCGCGGCGGCCATCCCCCATCCACTTATGGGGTATATATGTGTATTTATACGCGGGAGCGTCGTCAGCGCCACCAGTAGCCATGATGGGGAGTGTGGAACACTCTTTTAAAGATGATAGCATTTCTTGGGATTTAAACGGAGAAATTTTGGCATGTCTTTCTGTTTGTCGGCACGTCACTCGATTCAGCCACTCGGCCAAAGTTGAACCACTTGCCCAAGGGCCAGCCATCTTGACGGCTGACTAGGTTCATACTTGTGAACATTGCGCATATATGAGGCGCAACATCACTAGGTAAGTATTAGGTGGTGTGTTTCCTTTAATAGAAAATGCATACATACGTAATTCTAAAGACCCTAGTTCTTAAGCTGCGCTGAAAATGCGACTGCGCTGAAACTTGCCTTCCTCCATGCCTCTGGACGAGCTGATATTGTGTTTCGGTTCGTTTTGTATTGCACTCTATGAATGCTATGGGGCGCCGCTCTGGCATTCCTGTTTTACCACAGGCGACGTGTAAATAAAAGAGTGTGTGGAGAGTACTCGTTGAGTGCGGACGTTTCTTCTGCTTCAGCGCTTTGCGCAAACCGCGTGTTCGGGCTGGCTGGCGTCCCCGCAGGTCGCGTTGGTCACCGCCGGTCTTCGCCTGCTGCTGCGCAGGGACTACCAGCCCGCAACACAGCCTCATGTTTCCAACCTATTGCCAGATGGCGTCCATATCTCACGCAGCGCCTCTTCTATCGTCTTTAGACGACATTTGCAGCGAAGCACGCTGATACGCGGCCAATTGTTTCTGCCTGTGGCGTCCCGTAGCACGTCAACCCACTTCAATGCAATGTCTCATGTTTTCCAGTGGCGCCACCTGATCGTTTAGTCGCCAATCCGCGGACGCGCAGACGCTGTGGGACACGCCGAGCAGACGACGCAACGCGGATGAAGACATACTGACCAGCGCTGCCAAAGGCCACATTCGAGGGACTCTAAGGCCACCGTGCCGGGGCACGATCTGATTTTAATTGCACAAACCAGCTGCGAAAAATCGCCCATGTATATTTATTAACATCGGAGTATGTATAACAGCGAGCTCTTAGCTCGAGCACGGTCTGTTGGCGTTCGACGAAACTCCGTAAGAGACGACGTCAGCATGCGTCGCCTAGCAACGCATTGGAGGA
>NC_051183.1:117458018-117472813 GCF_013339695.2 Rhipicephalus sanguineus | reverse complement strand
GGGCAGCAAAGCGCGCATTTTCAATGGAGGCGAAAATTCTTGAGGCCCTTGTACTTAGATTTAGGTGAACTTAAAAGGTGGTCGAAATTTCGGAGCCCTGTACTATGGCGTCCCTCTAACGATATCGGGTTTTTGGGACGTTAAACCCTAACAGTTATTGTTTAATTCAATACATTTAGGCGCTCTCAACAAGTCGTTCGACAGCGCATCGTCGCACTGCTGAAGCGGATCACAGAGGCCACGAGAACGAACGGGGTCGATGTGCTCCGCCAGGTACCTCATAATCTCTGCCGTTCACAAGAAAACATTCTGTCTTTTCAATAAAGTCATTCAATGAATTGTTGTTTATCATTCTGACATTTAATTGGTCCTTTTCTTAACTAAACTTATGTCCAGATATAATGTTTATTTTGCACGGAGAATGTCATAACTATTACGTCGTGTTACATAGTTTTTGTTTTTATTGGGGTTTCCAAACATTCGAGCGCACGCTGAAATTTGATTGTCTGGGTGCGAGTTCTGGTGTACTCCTTAAAACGGTTATGTACGCACGTGCAGCGGTGAAACCACGCGTTACGTGCGCCCAAAAACGCGGACAGACTTCTCAAGGTTGAAATAGGCTGCGTACCAGGCTAGGATGCCGTGCTTGTACGATAAGTGTTGTGCCGTCACCATGTAAACATTGTTTAAAGAGCCGAGCCCATCCCCGTAGTGGACGGCTCATGTGAATACTGTAGCCTACATTACCTGCAATAGCGCCTATATCATTGTTGAAACGTCGTTTGTATTGGCTAGCTGTGAATCTGGTGATCGTAATGCTCCAAAAAACCCACCACCACAGTAAAGAACACATCATGCGCTCACCCCAAAAACGTTCCTCGCCTTCCGTGGCGTGCAACAAAGAAATAATAACCCAGACGGTCGCTTAGTGTCCGCTTCATCTGCTAACCCGGAACTTTTTATACCGGAGTCAACGAAGCGTTAATTTACGTAATTTCTTGTCACGGAAATACAAGAGTGATATGCAGAACGTGGGGCGCATCGACGTCAAACAGTGCTATAGCTGCCGAACACTAAGAGCCATCGTGCAAGCTATCATGCACCAATGTACAATAAAGAATCAACTATACTCCTATGAAGACTCGGTTCACTTTCGTGTTACACTAATCCCTATGACTGAGGGATCAAACGTTTTTTTTTCTCAGTTTATGTATTCATCGCACCCGGCACCCTCCGAAGCTTTCTGCACCTAACGTGGTATTGCAATGCCTCCTTTATCGGCCCACGTTTGACCAAGTAACGATGTCATGTAATGACGCGATGACGTAACATCAGGTAATGTGACGTCGTGATGGCCCCACATATTTGGGCAATGTGTGACGTCGTGATGACGCGATATGATGATTTTTTGGATGACTGGTGTTGACGCCGCCGACTTGCGACGCCGAAGCCACCGACGGTCAATTTTCGCGTTTGACGAAGCATCCGAAGCCTTCGCTTAATAAGTGAATATATACCTATAGAACATACATGATAATACATGCTACATAGAGAAGCCCAGTAAAATCTATTACCTAGAATAATTAGTTGTATGTAAATGAAGACTACCGTTCATGGCTTCCCAGGATATAGAATCGCAATCAAGTTTAGACTCAATGTTTTACTAATACGCTGATTTAATCGACGCAATGGATCTGGCCGGAGCCAGAAGTTACGGCACTCTTTCAATGAACCAGTCCGAGTAGCCTATCAAAATGTCGTCAACCGACTTCTTTTCCAGCGCATTCGTAACAGTAAAAGCAATATACGATAACCTTATATCATCCCCTTCTTGGGTTTTATCTCTCATTGATCGTATCCATAAGGTTGGAATAATGCACTGCCATACCAGAAGTAGCCGTGAATCATTTATTCCCAGGGCCTCTCAGGCATGTAGCCACCTTCCCGGCGCTGTTGTTGCTATCACGGCAAGTCAAAGTTTTGTTCGGCCAGTACAGACATCATCAATCCAGGCGGACTCGACTAATCAGTTTTTGTGTTATCTTGCCATATTTGCTGCTATGTTCTTTTTTCTCACTTGTGTAAGTAATGTTACCCGCTCTCCTCAGTAATATTTCGGTCTTGAGGGCACAATGAAATGAAATGAAAATGAAATAAAGTGATAGCCAAGACACTGCCATTTCGAGGTTTACATGCTGGAACTGCTCGTATGTGCAAATCGTGACGTCATTCGCAATTCTGTGTCTGTTCTACAGTAAAGGCGTAACTATCAAGGTATGCTGCACGAAAACTCTATTGAGAAGCCACAGTTTTCGAATGAAGACTCAAATGTCGGGCTTGCCGTTGTCACTCTTCCTTGATACTCCACATCAGAGGCGAAAGTCGCAGGAGTGAATCTCAAGAAAAAGAAGAAAATTGACATTATATCCTTTCGTAGAAAAGACCAGTGTGGCCGTCGACCTCTCATGCCCTCTGATCAGAATAAAATAGTGCACATGAACCAGTATAGACGCGCTTTAGGCTTGATTTTTGCGATGTGTTATTTTATTTTTATTGGGCCGCTGTTTTCGTCGTGTCTTTACGCCCGTATGTCTAACGAACTCGTTGCCCACCTGCCACCTCTGTAAGGCTCAAAAGAACTGAAAATGTTCATGGAAACCAACTATTGATTGCAACAACGTCGCAGCCTGTTTGAAAAAATAAAATAAAAGAAAACTACGGCTTTTCATTTCATGAATTGTTCCTTCCACTAGACGGTCTGAATGATAATCTAGGCGAAATCAAATAAGTATCAGCAGGAGTACATAAGAGAGCACCTGCTTCAAAAGGCACCCTCAATAACTCTAATTCCCTGTGTTCGAACTGACTCAGACTCGCTAAAGTAGCAGTCAGCTGGGCTCAATTGGAATTATTCTCACCGTAGTTGATTTCAGTCAAGCTCATTTTCACTCATCACTAGCCTTCTAATCAGTCACGGCCATGTGGCCAGACTCAGCAGATTTCGATTCAGGTGGGTCACCTTGGCATACACGTTTTAAATTACCGAGGAGGTGCTGTGAATCGTGCATATTAAATTAACATAATGTCTTATTGATTGCAGATATTAGCTTGAAGCATATAAGAACGTTTCTGATTTCCATAGGGTACCATGACTTCTAAAACACCAATAACTGGTAAGCGTGATCTAAGGATTTTTTGAAAGCTATTTGCTTGTTGTTAAGACGTTCGAAAAGCAACTTTCTATAACAGGGAAGCTCTGTGTTCGTGCATGGCTGGACGAGCGCCTGTAGCGCACGCCTAGTGATGTTGCAATGCTGTGCGCGCGCACTTCAGCACAGCACTTGATTACATATGTATGAGTGTCAGCGGCAAAAAGGCTTAACATAATATCTGGGGTTTTACGTCCCGAAACCACTATATGAATATGAGGAACGCCGTAGTGGAGAGCTCCGGAAATTTCGACCATCCGACATTGTTTAACGTGCACTGACATCGCACAGTACACGGCCCTCTACCACTTCGCCTCCACCGAAGTGCGACCGCCACTGCCGCGATCGAACCGGCGACCTTCGGGTCAGCAGCAGGGCGCCATAACCACTGATCCACCGTGGCTTACGGTAAGAAGGCCTACCTTTTAAATAGACGTGGACGCTTGCAAAAGTGTGCGAGAGGAAAACTACATCACATGTAATGCCACTTTTGAACCGCTGACAGGAACGAGGAGCCAAATGACAAGAAGGAGGAGCCAGTTCGACCCATAGCTGCGTGAGAGGAGAAAAAAAAAGATGCTGGTTCTATGAAGCAGGTAGCTCAATACTAGGTAACCTGAAGGCGGGGTGTCGAAGAAGCTTTTTTCAGAAATTGTGCCTGGGCCGATCCCATGTACCATGAAATGGCGGTTGACCGCCGGCGTCCGTCAGGAAGTCTTCCCAAGTAGTAACAAAGGCCCACTGGAGTTCCGGCATTGACCATTTTTGTCGACCATTAGCATGAGCATCTTCAGCCAATGTAGGTCCACTGCAAGACGAAAACCACTCTCAATGATCTCCAGTCTACCCTGTCCTGTAAGAGGGTATTACAATTTATCCCTACTGTGCTTTATTTAACCACTCACTCTAACTTTCTGCGTTACACGACTGCGTTTGCGATCACGTGGTAACCATGCTGTTGCTGTTAATGTGGACCTGTTGACAATCCTACGCATTACGCGGCCAGCCCAGGTTCATTTCTTTGCCTTCATGTCAACTAGAATATAAACTAGCCATGGTTGTTCCCAGTCTGCCGTCCCCCGGTCTCTTAATGTGACTCCTCTCATTTTCCCTTGCATTCCACGCTGCGTAGCCCTCAACTTTTTCACCAATTACTTGGTTGTCCAATGTATCAGCCCCAGAGATTGTACACTTCACACTTAAAAAACAGCGGCCCGATTTCTTGTCACTATTTGCGAGTGCCAGCCGAATGCGCTCCAGCCCATGCTTATTCTTCGGTGAATTTCATTTTTGTGATTTTGCTCCTATCTTAGGAATTGCCGCAGGCATACATATTTTTGTGTACAATACGATGTATCCTTTCTATTGGCGAACTCTTTACGTTTGGCCAGGTTATTGAGCATTATATTTTCCTTCATCACGTTCGTTCTTAGCCCTATTTATAGTCTCCGAGTTTGATTCCTCGATCATTGTTTGCAAATAGTCGCCCCTCAGAAATATAATGAACAGCTTATTCCCGATGTGTACGAGCATGACCGCGGATGACAGTGTGGCGCGACAAGCACGCATTGTCACCTGTCGTAGCTTAGCACCCATATACCAGTGCTCAATGAACTTAAAGATTCATCTCACTGGGAGGCGGCGTAATGAAGGAATGACCACGCCGAGAATTATTATTATTATTATTATTATTATTATTATTATTATTATTATTATTATTATTATTATTATATTATTATTATTATTATTATTCGGTTTGAATACATAGAAATCATGGAGACACAGAAGAAGTAAAGAGACGACAGGCTGACAACCGTCATTAAAGCGGCACAACGCCTGCCTGCTCCTTCGGGAAGGGGGAAACAGAGGAAAGAAAATGAAATAATAACACAACTAACACAGACGTAAATACAAGTAAGTAGTCACATGAAAAAATGTCTATTGTAAAGGCGTTTATTGACGGCGGGATCGACGGCGACGATGCGCAGCGACGACAGTAACAACAGAGCGCAGACTCGCAGACTCTCACGAGCAAGAGCACGAGGGGCGTGCTCTCCGAGAAGAGGCGAAGAGGGCGACCCACTAGAAGGCGCTCAAGAGTACGGCCCATTACAGTGTTCTAATGCTTCTGTACAATTACCCCGGGTACGCAAAGGGAGCCGCCCGGCGACCTAACAGCTGGTCACAATGAGCGGGTCATGGTAGGGCTTGAGGCGCTCCACGTTAACAATGTCGCGCCCTCGACGGCGCATGTCCGAAGATGGCTCAATGGGTTCAATCAGGTAGTTGACCGGGGACGTGTGTTCGACGACACGGTAGGGGCCTTCGTATTTGGGCAGTAGTTTGGAAGAGAGGCCAGCTGCAGCGGTCGGGACCGAGAGCCACACGAGCGCTCCAGGGAGGAACGTGGACTCAGAAGTGGTGGTGCCACCGCGAATGCTCTTCTGCCGCTCTTGTTCGTGCGTTGTAAAGGTCTTCGCAAGCTCGCGACATTCTTCAGCAAGCCTAGCTGTGTCCGAAATAGGCGCACATTCAGATCGATCCGGCCTGTAGGGAAGGAGGGTGTCGATTGTGTGCGACGGGTGCCTGCCGTACAATAAGAAAAATGGCGAGAAACCAGTAGTGCTCTGAGAGGCGGTATTGTAGGCGTACGTGACGAAGGGCAGAATGGCATCCCAATTTGTGTGGTCGGCTGCGACTTACATTGAGAGCATGTCGCCGAGCGTGCGGTTAAAGCGTTCGGTGGGGCCATTCGTCTGCGGGTGGTAAGCAGTAGTTTTGTGGTGAACGACGTTGCACTCTTTGAGAATGGCTTCGACGACTTCCGACAAGAAGACACGGCCTCGATCACTGAGCAGCTCCTGGGGCGGACCGTGACGCAGCATGAATCGGTGGAGCAGGAAGGAGGCTACATCGCGCGCTGTAGCCGCTGGGAGGGCGGCGGTTTCGGCGTATCGCGTTAGATGGTCAACAGCGACGATGGCCCAGCGGTTACCAGCCGAAGTCAGAGGAAGTGGTCCATACAAATCGATGCCCACGCGCCCAAACGGACGGTTAGGGCAAGGTAATGGTTGTAGGCCTGCTGGCGACACGTGCGTTGCAGGTTTTCGGCGTTGGCAATCGAGGCAGGAGCGAAACGAACTTCTGCACGTAGCGGTACATCCCTCGCCAGAAGTATCGTTGTCGAATGCGGTGGTAAGTTTTGCATACCCCAGAGTGCGCGCATTGCGGGTCAGAGTGGAAGGCCTCGCATATTTCAGAACGCAGACTGCGGGGTATCACTAGTAGCCACTGGCGGCCGTCGGCGTTATAATTGCGTCGGTGCAGTAGGTCGTCACGAATGGCGAAATGGTGGGCTTGACGACGCAACGCGCGAGTGGATGGCGTTGCCGACGGATCCGTCAGCAAGTCGATCAGCGAGGTGATCCATTTATCCTTGCGCTGTTCGGTAGCGATGGTGTGAACGTCGATTGAAAGCAACAGCTATGTGAGATACTGAGCAGGGGGCATTGGCATTGTCGTCAGGCAAGGGAGAGCGCGAGAGGGCGTCGGCGTCAGAATGCTGGCGTCCGTTGCGGTACAGAACGCGGATGTCGTAGTCTTGCAGGCGAAGTGCCCAGCGGGCGAGACGGCCTCAGGGATCCTTCAATGACGACAGCCAGCATAGTGCATGATGGTCGGTGACGACATCAAATGGGCGACCATACAAATAAGGTCGAAACTTTGTAAGGGCCCAGATGATCGCCAGGCACTCTTTTCCGTGACTGTGTAATTGGTCTCGGCTCTGGTAAGCGTACGGCTTGCGTATGCCACGACATATTCGGGGAACCCTGGTTTGCGCTGCGCAAGGACAGCACCGGAGGCCTACACCGCTTGGCGTCCGTGTGTACCTCCGTCGGGGCCGCAGGATCGTAGTGCGTAGTATGGAGGAGACGTCAACAAACGACGGAGCTTCGCGAAACGCGTCGTCACACTCGGACGACCATGAAATTGAGGGGTCCGTTACTTCCAAGGAGCTTCGTCAGCGGCGATATGATGGTGGCGAAGTTTCGTATGAAGCGTCGAAAGTACGAACACAGTCCTACGAAACTGCGCAGTTCTTTGACGGACGTAGGTTTGGGAAATTCGGCACGGCCCGAAGCTTGGCAGGATCGGGAAGGATTCCCGTCCTTGGACACGACGTAGCGAGGATTGTCAGCTGCCGCGCTGCAAATCGGCACTTCTTCAGATTCAGTTGGAGGCCTGCGTTGCGTAACGCGTCAAAACATGCCGCAGACGTTGGAGATGCGTGGAGAAGTCCGGAGCGAAAACGACGACGTCGTCCAAGTACACACAAGCAGGTGTGCCATTTCAAGTTGCGCAGAACGGTGTCCATCATGCGCTCGAAGGTCGCGGGCGCATTACATCAGAATAAAGGGCATGACGTTTAAACTCGTACAAGCCGTCGGGTGTGACAAAGGCTGTCTTCGGTCGAGCATCATCCGCCATGGTACTTGCCAGTACCCCGAGCGCAAATCAAGAGATGAAAAGAATTCGGCTCCTTGCAGACTGTCAATCGCGTCATCGATTCGCGGCAGCGGGTAAACATCCTTGCGAGTGATCTTGTTGAGCCGTCGGTAGTCCACACAGAACCGCACGGAACCGTCCTTCTTCGCAACGAGAACAACGGGAGACGCCCATGGGCTGTCCGAGGGCCGAATAACGTCGCGTCGAAGCATATCGTCGACTTGTTCATTAATGACCCGGCGTTTCCTGCTGGAGACACGCGATTATGGACGTTGCCGCAGTGGTGGTTTGGCGCCAGTGTCGATGCGATGCGTAACAGCGGAAGTGCGGCCGAGAGAAGTTTGCCCGACATCGCTTCGCTGAGGGCTTTCGCAGTTCGATAGCGTCGCAGCCCTTGCCTCGTGGACTGCGACGACTAGTTTTCCTGTCGCGTGCGACCGAACGTGGCCGCATCGGTGACAGCGAGCGGCGTCGTGGTGACGGTGAACGGCGGGTAGGTGCAGCTGGGCGAGACGGCGGCGACGGAGGCGTAGGTGGGTCGTAATACGGCCGGTTCGACTGGATGGTGGCAGGCGACACGTCTCTAGGCGGCTGCACGCGATTGCATAGCGCGCCACGTGGCCGGCGTAACCGCATGCGAAGCATATGGGGCGGTTGTCAGGTGTGCGCCATCGGTTCGCTGGGGCAGGGCCCGCCCAAGGTGCAGGACGGGATTGACGGGGTCGGCAACTGATAGGACTGCATGGTGGGCTGCAGTCCGTGGCCTGTGCGCGACGTCGGCCGTAGGCTACCGGTACATCAGCTTCGAAAGAGTGAGGTCCGAGTGGAGGCTTCGGCCGTAAATGTGTGGGCAGCCGTAGCGATTGATGGGGGCGGTCTTGCGACAACTTGGGCGTAACTCAAAGGTGCAGGAGCCGGATGGTGCTGGTGGTACTCGGGCATGACCTCCGCGATTTCCTGCTCAATTGCCTCGACGGAGGGGAGGCAGAAGGGTGGTCGACGGCTGTTGAGCGTACCGAGGGCGAGCAAAGTCCAGCAGAGAGAACTGGCGCGCGATTTCCTCGCGCACGAAGGTCTTGATCTCTGCGAGCAACGCGGAGTGGTCGGATATGGTCGACAGCCAGCGAGCTCGGGGTCGCGGATGGAGAGCGACGGGTCATCGACCGCTGCCGGCGCAGCTCCTCGTAGCTCTGGCAGAGCGTGATGACGTCGGCCACTGTGCTGGGGTTTTTGGCGAGCAGCATCGTGGAAGGCATCGTCGTCGATGCCTTTCATAATGTCCCTCATCTTGTCAGATTCCGACATGGTGGCGTCGGCTTTCTTACACAAATCAAGGACGTCTTCAATGTAGCTGGTAAAGGTTTCGCCGGCCTGCTGAGCTCGTTCTCGCAAACGCTGTTCGGCCTGCAGCTTACGAACGGCAGGGCGGCCAAACACGTCGACGATGGCGGTCTTGAAAGCGGACCACGTCGGGAAATCGGATGCATGGTTGTTGTACCACATGCCGGCCACACCCGCGAGGTAGAAAACCAAGTTGCTCAGCTTGCCGGCTTCGTCCCATTTATTGGGGACACTCACCCGTTCGTAAATCGTGAGCCAGTCCTCCACGTCGGTGCCATCCGCGCCGGTGAAGATAGGAGGGTCGCGGATACGGGGGACACCGGGACAAGCGGTCGGGGCAGGAGGCGGCGTTTGCTGAGCGGCGTCTTGCGGCATGGTAGATGGCACGGTACGGGATCGAAGCTCCAGGGGCATCGGATGGAGACAGAAGTTGTGGGGACGGTACAGCACTCTCCACCACTTTGTAAAGGCGTTTATTGACGGCGGGATCGACGGCGACGATGCGCAGCGACGACAGTAACAACAGAGCGCAGACTCGCAGACTCTCACGAGCAAGAGCACGAGGGGCGTGCTCTCCGAGAAGAGGCGAAGAGGGCGACCCACTAGAAGGCGCTCAAGAGGACGGCCCATTACAGTGTTCTAATGCTTCTGTACACTATAAACGCCTTGCCAAATCGGTATCGTTTAAGAAACTTATTTGGGCTCGACGGTCCTGGTCACGCCGAGCAGCGCAACCTGCCTCAAACAGGCAATCATCAAGGTCTGTGCACTTAAGACCAATAAGTCCATACTCTTTGATGAGCAGTGCTCGGTGCATAACGAATGCAGAACACTAAAAAAATGTGTTCTAGTCTCTCGCAGGAGCCACACGACGTACATGACGGAATGTCCGCACGTCCTTGACGGTATAATCGCTCACGCACTAATAGTAAGCGAACTCTTAGCTTATGTAACAGGGCTATGAAACACCGAACAGGGGACTATGAGGCGATGCGAAGCCGGTGCACTTGCACGATCGCGTTCCGTTGGCGTTCTTTGGGCATGCTACCGACCTCGCGTCGTGGAACGCGAAGAGGAACGCTACGCGCGTCTTCTCTTCCCTCTAGCCTGGCCGTTAATTCTCACAGGGCAAGCGGGGAACGCAGTCGGCAGGCATGCGAGAGGGGGGCAGCGTAGGAGAGCAAAGAGAGGGGGAGGGGACGCGCATGCGCTGGTGCTCATCGCGGCGTTGCGCGGGAGAGAATTTCGGGATGTCTAGCCCGCTGTTTCAGAGGAAGAGTGGAAAGGGGGAGGGAGATGGGAAGTAAAGGGGGAGGGGAGAGGGAAAGCGGAGAGGGGAATTGAAGAGGGGGAGGGGAGAGGGGTAATGGAGAGGGTATGCGCATGCGCAGTAAGGGTGGTCACGCCGCACACCACCACCACCACCACCGGATTGAACCCCGCCATAAGATACTTCGCATCCAAAACACAGCCTGTACCATCGCAATTCCTCGGCTGTACATACGTTCTCGTGTTCACGGAAGGACAAATTAAAGAGGAGCGACAAAGAACAGCTCCACTAACGTGAAACCTGGGGAGCAGCGAAGCACCGGTGTTTCCCATAGGGACACGTCAATAGCACTGACAGGATCGGGTCCTCCCATTGCAACCACTTGCAACAGACAGCGTCGCAGGCCGCGTCTAGCGCCCATCGCAGACATCGTCGTCGCAGAAACAGAGCGTTTCCTGTCCCAACGCGACGTCTTATTTGCCACTCACAGAAGCGCACGTGGCGTTGTCCCTCGCGGGCGAGCGCGCGTTCTCGCGAGCTTTTTCTGGGCGAACGCGGTGTTATTTTCCACTTGCTTTGCTTTGACAGGTTGCGACAGGAGATACTGCGAAGGGCTACGACGAGAGGAGACGCCGAAAGCCCAAGCACATAAGATGTTTGGCGCCCAAAATGAAACGGATCTTATCCTGCAGGTCCTTTCAGCTTCGGCTTCCGTACTAAAACGGACAAGGCGAGGTCGTGTCCGTTTTTGTACGTCGCCGAGGCACTTGGAGCAAGCCGGTGGAAAGCTGCCCTCATGCCTGTTTAGCATTTTTTCGTGTTATGGATAAGAAATCGATTTGAGATACTTCCGTATCGCTAATTTATGGTATTCACGATTACGCTTCTCTTAGCCCACTCGGCCTCAAAGCTACGATATTGTACTGCCTTTGCGACAAATCTTCTTTGCACACAGTGATAGCCGCCTATACTTCCTTCGTTTTGTTGTTTGACAGTGTTCTCCTAAATCATTGCATGATGTCAATGAAGTGCGCAATCCCAAAATACAACAAATAGTTCAAACTAACGCGCAACTCGAAACACATCGTTTGCTTTTCAATAATATAACCCTTAAAATGATTACTCCGAGAGTCAACTGATGAAAATTCATCGCTCTGGAAGGTTATATATGCATGTGATTCAATCATATCCTCCAACTTGTACACGTAAAAATCTATGCCCTAGACTTCTAGAGAATAGCATAGAAGTGAGAGAGAAAGCACTTTGACAAAAAGATAGTATTCTACCGGTGTCTATAAAGGTACCTAGATGTTACTCTGTATAGCAGAGAAAACAGGCAGAACAACAACTACCGACACACTCAGGTCACTTAATGGACAACATATAAATTGCACAAATACTTCAGATACAACTTTCCTTTACACCGTAAGATACATGCGAACAAGACAGACACAAATGCTCTGAAGTGACCGACATAAATTGCGGCGCATCGGAAACGTGCTAATTTTGAACATTTGTTCGTATTTGCAGGCTCAGATATTTCACAACGTATGTTAAAAATTACACATCATCTCCCCCTACGGGCAACCATGGTGGAATGCGAAAGCATCGCGGGGGGTGCGCATCGAGTTTCCGTTTCTCTTATGTCACTTATGAGACGGTGGTTATTGAGGCGTTTGAATTAACGCTTGCCGTCTGACGTTTACATTCGGCTTCCCGAGTCTTCCTCTGCTCCGCGCCGGTGACGCTGCCGCTGCAACTAGCGCCGACTTTGACGTTGTTCATGGTGTTTCGCACCGCGTTGCACAGAGAGAATGACGGAAGCACAGCGAACGCGCGCATTCGGAGCTTCGAGATTCGCTTGCCGGCGTTGACGTTTACATTCAGCTTCGCGAGCGTCCATAGCGCCGTTGCGGAGGAGACTGCAATGCTTGCCGGCGTTGCCGTTTATGTTCAGCTTCGCGAGCGTCCATAGCGCCGTTGCGAAGGAGGGTGCAACGGGAGCGAGCGCGCGCCGCATTATGCCCGAGCGCACAGCTGTGGTGGAGAGAGAGGAACGGGAAAGGAGATACAAGGCAGAGGCAGCGCTGACGCCATCTCCTTCCACGTCCTCACGCTCTCGCGAGGAGAGGGGGGAGTTGGCGCATGCCCTGTACGGGTGCGGACGCCGCAGAACGGACACTTCTCCGATTATATGATGCTTTGGCATCTAAAAAGCTGGTTGCCTTCGGTTGTAGACATAGCTTGCACATATTCTCAGCTTGTAACCGAACAGAGTTTCGCCGCATTACTCAATATGTGTACGAACAGCGCGAAAGGACTGTGGGGACGGAAGACGGCTGTTGGAACCAGATCATTGTGGGCGCAGCTAGCATGCATGGCGGCCTGAAAGGCCGCCATCCATGATCAGGTTACATTGCAAAATTTTTCCTGCCTGTTTAAATAAATTTATCCCCAACTTATACAATGAAATGTTCCGAGAAAAATAAATAATCTTAGAATTTTATCATTTAACCAAACGACCGGAATACAAACAAACTCTATAGAATGGTGTCATTTATTCGCCTGCAACGAATTCCTAACCAAGCAAGCTGAATGTTCAATCAAAGTTCTATTCGCCGCGAGATCGGGCTACAGGTGGCAGCACCGTCGCCGCGCTAGTGTAGATAGGCGGTTGTCGGCGCGCATACAAACGCACACAACAGCGCTTCGTTGTGAGCGACTTGACCCGATTTCCAGCAAACAAAATACGATGACTGCAGCTTTCTGTTAATATGGGCGCTCTTCATTCCCGAATTATTCCACGAAGCGCGCCGAACGTTACTATTATGAGAGAAGCGCATTCTGCCAACAAAGGGTTGCTCGCCTTCGGCAACAGTCGGCGCTTTCGCAATGGATGACGTTTTCTTGTTGTTTTAATTGAACATGTTTAGCTTGTGTTCCACCTCTTACGCACTGCTGCAGCGCGATTGGATTAAGTATTTGCTTCTTGTTAATCTGTTAACCCGTAACATTTCCTGCCGAGAAATGGACGTCTCAGTTTGCGTGCGATTATCGCAGCTTTGCTTAAATAGACGGACGCACGCGATTACCTTGATGTGCATTTACCATTGCTTGGATTTGCGGATTATTTAACTACAGGCCTCTGTCCTTGTTGAAGGTAAGTTAGTTTTCTTTACCTGTGCACAGTTTTGATCGAAAACCATTAAAAATAAATTGCGTGTTTTGTTGCATCACGGGGTACATGCGCGACGTGTTTCCGAAGTACCTGGCTACGTAATTTTTGCGGCATGCATGATTACACTGCCCTAATATAATATAGCTTACCACTTCAGTTCACTTTCGAACGTACTGATTGTTTTGTTGTCCTGAATCTTTCAGCCCCATAAGTTTGAAATTACACTATGCAGTGGTTCTGTACTTCTTGCTTTATTGAGAGCTGCCAATTTCCTGTCATTATTTGGGAGTGCCAGCCGAATGCACTCCTACCCTATCATATTCTTCGGTGGATTTCCTTTTCGGGAATAGATCGCTTTGGCAGCAATTACCTGAGGTATGCGTATTTTGTATACACTCCAATAAATGCTTTGCAATCATTAACTTTTGGTCTTTCGCCAGGTTAATTGGCAATATTTTTCTCTTCATCATGTTCATTCTTTGGCCTCCTTAAATGCTCCCAATTTAATTGCTAAATTATTTTTCTGCAAATCGTTGCCCCACAGATTTATAATCAGCAGCATGGCCCGTTGTGTGCGAGTATAACAGGGATAACAGGTGTGCCGGGATAAGCTCGTACTAGTACATGTCTTACCTTAGCACCCATGCACCCGTACTCAATGAAAAGGATTATTCAACTCATCATGAGGCGGCGTAATTAAGAAAATAAACGGAGAGAAACATTTACAAAGTTGAAATGTTTGTTAACCTTTTAGTCGCTTCGTATGCGGTACTAAAATGGTCAAGGCGTGCTTACGTCCCTTGAGCACGTGACCGAGGCACTTAGGGGTACGCTGGTGGAAAGCAAGCATTATTCCTGCTTAGCACCTTTTGTTTTAATATGAATAAGAAACGATTACAGGTAGTCGCGGGAGCATTAGTTTATTTCCTTCACGACTACGCTCGTCTTAGCTAAGTCAAGTCAGACCCGTGGTTCCAATACTACACTGTCTTTGCGACATATCATCCTTGTGCACAGTGATAGCCAGCTGTCCTTCTTCAGTTTGGTTGTTTGACCAGTATTCTTGCCACAGTCTATTGCATAATCTCAATAATGTGCGCAATCTAGACATACGACAAAAATCGTTACCAAACGCGCGACATATAGGCTTTGGTTGTTTCTCAATAATATAATCCCTAAATGGATTACGTTGAGAGTGCGCCTATATGAATGTGCATCTACTCCGAAAGGCACCGTATGCGCCTGCATTCCGTCATAACGAGTCGCAAGTTTCACAGCGAAAATGACCTAA
>NC_051183.1:117411721-117457918 GCF_013339695.2 Rhipicephalus sanguineus | reverse complement strand
GAGATTCAACAGCTCCCCGAGTAACGCGAAGCCTGCATGCCACGAAGACCTGCCTGAACTTAAATCTCCTAAGTCAAGCCTCGTGACAATCCCTGAGTACAATGGTAGTGATGAGTGAGAGTCAGCAAGACTGAAATGAACTGGGGCGAAAATTACCTCAAGGGTATTTCAGTGAATAGTATTTAGGTTAGGTGTGTTCTTGGGAGCAAATCTGTATGGCAGCTAAAAACTATAAAGCCACTGTCAATCGGTAGGTTCAAGAGTAATTCAGTTTGGACTTGACTCTTTTAGATTGTAAGTTTTCATTTGGGCATGAAAGATCGTAATAGAAGTCTCAAGCGCCCGAATGCAATATTTATTAGCGATATTTTGCTCCAACGACACGCCAATACTTTGCCACCAAGTTAACACCATCCTTCGGCTTCCATAGGTGCCGTGCTTTCTTGCGTGGTCGTAATGGTGATGACTTGACTTGTAAAGCGAGTGGGTCTATACTTTCCATGCACACACAACGCGCCATCTTGGACTTTCGCCATCGTTTTCTTGTTCTTGGCATCTATGAAGGCCTTCAAAATAATTCAACTTTTCTTTCTTCTTAGATCGCTTATGCCGCGCCGTTGCGGATCTCTTTCTTCTTCAAGGAATAGATCGGTGCCCGATATCTTCAGTTCAGCTTTCTGGCATTTCATCACTACATGCGAGGAGACGCGGAAAACTGTGAAAACGCATTCGCAAGTAGCGGGCCGAAGGTACATGAACGGAAGGATCCGAAAGGCCATGTCTTAAAAAGCCGAAGGTGTAAGAAACAACACCCTCTGGACACCGGGACACGAGTCCTTAGCGGGGAACCAGGCGGCGCACGCTGCGGCTCGAGATCATGCACGTCGAGCTACGTCCGACACGCAGAGAACACGTACCGACGACTGTCACGAGGGAATGAACGCATACGAAAGAAGTACTCGACATTTTGGCCCATTACAAAGAAGCAGAGGAAGCGGTACCCGCCGGCACACAATAGTCTGGGTAGGGAGCAACGGTGACCTTCAGAAGACTCCAGGCTGGAACTTACCCGCATGGGAACATTGATGCAAGCGATGTATCCAGGGACCTCCAGGCGGCACTGCAACTTGTTCACCACACCGCAGAAGCAGCAACACCCTGCAAAATATGATGCTGAAGTACAAGGACAATCCGGACTGGATTGAGGAGACAAACTTGGACTGAGGAGGCCACCCGTCTAAGGGCTGAAGTACAAGAGCCTGGTCAAAGACAAAGTTCATATCTCTCTATCTCTGGTTAAATTAAACCGTCTTGGTGCGCAAGAGGGACATCCTACTCATACTATAACGCAAAACTCGAAAATAAACACTAACAGACAGGTAGCAAAAGAAAAACTGGCGCCTAACTCTTTCCATTCGAACTTTGCTCTAAAATACCATGTCTTTCAGTAAGCACCAAATCACACAAGGGAAAGCAAATGTGTAGCGAAAACACAATAACAAAGCAACTAGGTCACAAATGAAACAGATTGGACACGGTCACGATGGTTGTTTTAATAATTGGTGGCGCAGCGCTGGTTTAATAAATTTGACCCAGTTTGATTCAAATAGATGCTGAATTTGGCCATTTTTTAATTCTAAACTGCCTTTTTTACTTCATATTACAATCACAGATTGCCCCATCTGGATTACAGTTGCTTTAGAACTTAAAGATACCTAGATGTGTTTACGCTCCCGTCAAGTATAGCTTAGTTTCGATTCTTTGGTTTGACCCTTTTAGTAATAAACGCCACGTATGTACCGATAAGCGTGAGTGCACCCTGGATTATTAATTACAGTGGGCTAGTTTCGGATCCTAGTGTACCCTGCCATCATGACACTGCATGAGCTTCAGGTCACGTGCTCGAACACGTGCTCGAACTTCGTTGAGGACGCACGAGCGGCCATTTTGGAAGTTTCGGTAGCAGGCGTCATCACAAACAGCTGCGCCAGTCACCAGAATTCACACCGTGGCATGACGTCAAATCAATGTCGATGCCAAGAGGTGCGCCACGGGAAATTTAATTCAATGCCGAATTAAAATATCTTATCAGTATTTGTTCAGCTTGACACATGCTCAGAGTCACTTCTGTACACTGTAGATTTGTATGGGTAAGTAACGTGAAATTCGTAAAATGATGTCAATACCCCTTTAAGGGGACTCCTCCAACTGCATGCCATTTGTAAGAGCTATTTTCGGAAGCAGCCCCACGCAGTTTCCTGGCTCTGTGGTAGAACAACTTCGTGTAACCCGGAAGGACTGTTTGATTCCCACTCAGTTAAAAACAACTTCGCAAAGCGAAGTTGTTTTTAATTATTTATTTGCATGTATCTCAAGATGTTCCCGAACAACGCTGATCTTTCGCTCCCAACCAACGACGCCGACAACGACACCGCAATTTCTGCGAAACGACCTCTTTTCGCTATCTCGTTAAGAATGCGGGAATTTCGTACTTAGTCGGGTAAAACTTGGCACAGCGATGCATGGACCCGTCCAGCTGGGTGGGCAACCTATTTCTCTTTATTTCACTGTACAGCTGGAGGGCCATCTATGTTTCTCTTTAGGCTTCTCTTTGTTTCTCGCTTTCTTTTCTCTCTTGTCTCTATTTATATAGTTTTCTTTCTCTCCCTCTTCTTTCTATTTCGTTGTTTTTATTTCCCTTTCTATCTTCAGTTCTCTTCCTTTCCTTTCTTTGCCTCACACTCTCTGTATATCGCTTGTTTCATATTTGTTCCTTTTTTTCTCTCGCTCTTCTTCTTTCTTTGATTTTCTCTCTTTCTCATTCACTATATGCTATGCTTTCCTCTTTCCCTCCTCCTTTTTCCTCTACCTCAGCCTCACATATCTCTTCCCATTCCTCACTTCCCTTTCCTACCCCCTTGCTATGCGATACTACACAAGGCTATGCTATATTCTGTCAGCGTGCCTGGATAGCCGAGTTGTTAAGACGCTCACCTTCGGATCGTGGATACGCGGGAATCCCTCCGCCTCAAGAGGAACTTTTTTGACCAAGATTTCCTATTTCTTTATAGCTTTCTTTTAAAGACGATAGTCTTCCTTGGATACTAAAGGGAGAAATTTTGGTCTGTCTGTCTTTCTGTTTGTCGGCACGTCACTTCGATTCAGCATCTCGGACAAAATTGAACCACTTGCCCAGGCCGGCCATCTTGAACGGCTGACTAGGTTCGTACTTGTGTACATGGTCGATCAAAAGCAAACACTACGCATATCTGACGCGCAACATCACTAGTAAGTATTAGGTGGTGTGTTCCTTTATTAGAAAATGCACACATACGTAATTCTAAAGACATTAGTTTCTTAAGCTGCGCTGAAAATGCGACTGCACTGAAACCTGCCTTCCTCCGTGCCCTATGCACGAGCTCATTGTTGTGTTTCGGTTTCGGTTCTGTATTGCACTGTACGAATGCCATGGGGCGCCGCTCTGGGATTCCTCATTTACCCAGGCGACCGTGTAAATAAAAGAGTGTGTGGAGAGTACTCGTTGAGTGCGACGTTTTCTTCTGCTTCAGCGCTTCGCGCCAAACCGCGTGTTCGGGCTGGCTGGCGTCCCCGCCGGTCTCGTTGGTCACCGCCGGTCTTCGCCTGCTGCTGCGCCGGGACTACCAGCCCGCAACGCAGCACTCATGTTTCCTGACGTATTGCCAAATGGCGTCCATATCTCACGCAGCGCCTCTTCTATCGTCTTTAGACGACATTTGCAGCGAAGCACGCAGATACGCGGCCAATTTTTTTTGTGTGTCTCTGTTTATTTCTTTATTTCTTTCTTCGGTCTCTGCCGCTCCCTCCCGTCTCTCCTTCGCTTAGTGCTTCCCTTTGGCGACAGATCGATAGGCCGCGAGATCAAGCTATATGTGGCAGCACCATGGTTTCGTTAGTGTGGATACGTCACCAGTGGGGTGTGGGAAGTGTACTGGGCTGCTATTTCTATATCGTCATTATTCGCTCCGAATCTGTCAAAACGTTTCAATTTCCAACAGGAGGTACTGTTCGGTTCCGCAGTGCCGCACATGTTGCTCAGAGCCACAGATAAGCTTTTATTCCTATCACGGCGACACGCAACATCGCTGAGAGTTGTTCGTGATGTGTCGCAACATCAAGGCGCTTTCTGATAGTGCGCGGCAGGCACTTCGATCACGGTGCGTTGAAGCGTCCGCTGACGGAAATTGTTGATGCTAACACGTCTCTCACTCTTAGTCTGCAGTCTGCGCAGCCATAGTTGTTGCATGCGTAGCTTGCGCGCGCTACGTGCTTGAACGCCGTTCGTTGCAGTGCGATAGATACGGTGGCGGCTTGACCAAAGCTGCCAGTCATGATTTCCTTAAGCTTTTGCATAATTCCGCAAGTAAATGATTCGAGTTTCCAAGAGTGCAAATCCTTCTACATCTTTCCTGCGCCACCTTCACAGTCAAGGCAAGGTTTGTTCGCGGCAGCTGCGACTTCAACTGCGAGCACCGAAACTCGTCCAGTTTTTTTGCATTATATCGTTTAGAGTAAAAAAATGTTATTTCGCGAGCCAGAAACGGACGGACCACCTAAGTAATGAATGAACATGCGCGAGCGAGCGTATTGTCACTGCTCATGCAGACATATTGTTGTTTGAATATTTAAAATGGTGGAGGATTCACAGATTACCATACCACAAATGATTGAGGACTGACATACTGCCAAAGTTGAATCTATCGCAGCGTATATTTCATTAGCAGAAGCTGCCTCGTAAGGTGCGATACAAGATATTGCGGTACGCGCCGTGCAGAACCATGTCCGAAGAACTTGATGTTTATTTAATCCTGCAGGGCATGCGCAGTTCATTTCTGCTAATGTTTTCTCGACATGCAAGTTGATGTGGACTTTTTGCGACTTTGCTAGTCCGGAAACCTGGAGCACGATTGCCATCACGTGCACACAGTGGTCAGGGAAGCAAGTAGATGTGACGACACTAAATTCAACGATGTGACCCGCCGCCACAACTTTGTCGCCACCGGCGATAAACGTAATGCAGACCCCAACATGAGTCAGAGTTGGGATCAGAGGCATGGGTATTTTGACAAGGAATTACAACTGTTAGTTTCAGAACAGGCTGGAAAGATAGAAGCGTTCGTGGTGCGGTCGCATGCAACAAATGCTTCTCGCATCGCTACTGAAAAAAAAAAGACTGATTTTACGAGCTTCCCTCACAAAAAGGAAACAATGCGTTTTCTCAACCTCCACGAAATCGTCCCCGTCAACTTCTATCGTGAATTCTAGCGCTCCTCCTGGAGAGGCTATGGGCCACCGGGATCCACACTTCGGGGTTTGGTCATCTCGTCGCGAGTTGCCGGCTCTGTTACATGTCGATGCCACTAAGCCGGGCACGTTTCTGGGAGCGATGCAGAAGACGAAGAGGAGGACGAAGAAAGCGCGTCCCGGTTCACGATAATGATAATTTTGGGGCACGGCAAGTTACGGCAAGGTAGAACAGGCTCTTAAAATACACTGAGAAATAGATGGTTACATTGTAACTTTATTTCTTCCACTTTTGCACGTGTAAATTGTTAAATAAAGAAAAAAATCACGCCATATCTACGGAATGAATGATTGTAAGTGGGCGAAGCTCGAGAGGGGGAGATCATCGGTAAACCGTAACTCTCCCGTGAAAGTTAGCCCATTACATCATTAGAAAGGCGTAAGACTGTGCGTATATTATACAAAGTCTACTTTTATTTTGTTCTTGTTCCTTTGTTGTTTCGTTTCTCCGTTTGCTCTTTCCATTTCGTCGTTGTCGTGGCGGCTGGATTGCGAGGTCCCTTCCTTATGACGCCTTTATGGTGGTCCGTGAAATGAAGCGAGAGAGGTTCTTGTACTGGCTGCAGTGGGAAGTTCGCAAACACTAAGTCTATGCACGTCCCTCGGATCGTGGTAGGTTGCATATGGATACATCTGAGTGCGTATTTGGAAAGCATGTGCTGCACGATCCAGTCACTGGCAGTGAGGTCCACGTTGAAGTCCCCAACCAGCACAAACGGACGGTTCTTGTACTTGTTGTCGTAGTCACGTAACGCAGCGTCTTAAACGACTTGACGTCCCGGATAGACAGGCTGGGTGCGAGGTACACGGTCATGACGGCGACTAGCAGACGGCGACTGAATCGGTGGACCGGTGTTTCGACGCATGGTGACGATTCCGGGCTCGATTGTCGGCTCCGCGGTGGAGTGCCAAGCATGAAGCTTACCCCGCACCTCCACCAGCACGCTTTATCGATCAGAGAAAGAACTGCAACGTCTTCTTCGTCCCTGCGCTGACCAAGAACACTCGCGCTGCTTCGTTGCCATCACCACTGGCACTTACGCGCGGCATAGGCGGTCACGTACGAGCTAGGAGGGACAGGCCCACGGCTTTAGGAGCTTCGCCCCTAAAAAACTTGGAGGACACTTGAGTTTCACTTTGAAGTGTAAAACGCGACAGAATTATCGGGGCCCGTGCGCATCGCCTTCTCAACTGCTAGCTTGGCTTCGGTTCTCGGTGCATGCTCAACCTTGCCGCAAGGATTCCAACGACGTATTTCACTGAGTCACACACGGCTGGGTCACAGCTGAGCTGATGGGCACGTTTGAGGTCCTATTGATAAACTTTTGTACAGAATGCTTTGGCCGTCATTGAGCGCGTGCCGGTTCATGCTGATGATAAATATCGGCCTACAACACACTGCAAACCAAGACTGTAATGTACAAGTAAAGACAGGCAAGAAGGCGCAGGATTATTTTATTCATGGAAAAGAAGAACTCATGAAAGCGCACATCGATGGAGCTTCCTAAGGAAAAAAAATGGTGCGCCCGCTTCCACGCGATTTAACTGCGAAGCTGTTTAGCAAATCGTTTCTTGTAAGTCCATCGCAGAGAACTGTCATCATCTTAACGGCTATGTGCCAGCGTGCGGTTACCTGAGGACGAGTACAGGGAGTGAAAAAGAAGTAAAGAAAGATATGCAACGAAATATATCAGGGAAAACAAAACGAAAAATCCTCGATGCGAAAGCGAGTGTCTTAACCACTCGGCACTCAGGCAAGCTAGCAGATCATAGCATAGCCGTGTATAGTATAATGTTGGAAGGGTCGGAAAGGGAAGTGAGCATGGGGAGTAGAGATGTGATGGTGAGGAGGAGGGAAGAGAGTAAAGCGTAGCACAGAGGGAAGGAGAAAGAAAGCAACAGAGAGAAAAAGGAGCGGCAGAGACAACATCATCGAAAGAGAGAGAAAAAAAGATAGAAAGAAAGGGGAAGCAAGCATCGCGTCGTCTAGCGACTGGATACCGCATCCCTGGCCAAGCCACGCATGCACTGTAGCTAAGCCACGCCCATCGACGAAGGCATCACCTAAAACCTTCGCTCTATAGTGCATAGCCGGGCTGCGTTCTCCCGTGGAGGAACCGGCGCACCTCGAAGCTACAGGTGTCGTTCGACCGGGAGTACGAGTAGTCACTGGTCCGTGCTTCGCTATGCCAAGCTTTGCGCGACTTAGTGCAATAGACCTATTCTTGTTCGCGCCGCCGCGGAAGTCCCGAGAGTGATCACGCCGCCGCCGCCGCGCCATAATTGCGCCGCGCCAGCGTTAGTCTTTTCTTTTAACCCGAACGGGGAATCTGACATAATATGTATATCACTTTGCCGGTGGAGCTCTTGTCGGCTGTCCATTTCAGTCGCCGCTGCTGGCGGGACCTTGTGGAGCAGCGCGCCCCCTGCTCCCGGTTGTCGTTCTGCTTCGTCATCTTGACGTCACGAAGCTTTTACAATTCTCGGAACTAATGAGAGCGAAGGAATGCGCTTCAACGGAACGAACGCAGCCCCCTGATATCCCGTTTTGGACGCAGAGCACTCATGGTGGTCTAGTGGTTAAGGTGCTCGACTGCTGACGCGCAAGTCGCGGGATCGATGCCCGTCCGCGGTGGCCGCATTTTCGACGGAGGCGAAGATGCCAGAGGCCCGTGTACTTAGATTTAGGTGCACTTTAAAGAACACCAGGTGGTGCAATTTTCCGGAGCCCTCCACTACGGCCTCTGTCATAATCATATCGTGCTTTTAGCACGTTAAACCCCAACAATTTTTATCTGTCGCGTTATCGCGTTAGCCATCGATTTAAGTTTAGTGCGGCCATCCGTCTAACGGACGGCCGCACTAAACATAACAACACCATCACTAACAAGGCATAGAAACATTGTTTCTATGCATTGTGTACGATAGGTCGAAGAGTGCACAATATCCTATCCAGCGAGTTGCTTCGATGCCCTTTAAGGCTGCAGGACGCCGCAGAGTTTAGTTTACTCGTGAGACTTCTGGAGGAGAAGCTATTGCGCGGAGCTATTCTTGATGTGTCCATCTAAAGGAGATGTCCACAGTCCATTGCGGCAGAGCTCATTCAGTCACTCGAAAAATCGGTGAGCCGTGATGTCACTCGCTCTTGTCCACGTCGACGCTCCCAACCTGGCAGCACATTCCCAGCGTAAGACGGAAGTAGGCGAAATGTATAGAAATGTGTATATATATATATATATATATATATATATATATATATATATATATATATATATATATATATATATATGATGAAAACCTTAGAATATATCTGAGCTATTTGGTAGCTGTTCACATTAAAACGACGGCGTGCAACCACTGACACAAAGAAAAGTCAAGAGAGTGAACAGCGATCTATCGCGTAGACCGCCACGCGCACCTGTTGGATAATATCGCCTCTTGCGTGGGTATGCACCGATAAATATTTGTGTCTGCTTTCTTTTCCGCTGCTGCATGATTTTTCACTTGTAAGCGGCGTTTCTGTCTCTTCACTACTCCCTTTTGTTCCTGTTTGCACGTCTTGTCTTTTAAAGGGCCCCAAAACAGCCTCTGAAATTACAAAAAAAAAACGTGCGCGTTATACTCTCTTATAGTTTCCTGTCTTTTCGTTGCGCTTCGTGACGCCAGAACCGTGATTCACGTGATATCATTAGGGTACATACTCTCGACTGGTCCATATACGAGAAATAAACGTTGTAAACTGTCTTTTACACTGCTTTGTCGCGCACTCGCCCACCCGTTTGTGCTGGTCTCGCACGACTATCGCGCGCGATTAACTGATTTCGCTCCATTTTGAGCGTTTGCGACCGTGCATGCAGAGATAACAGAGCGTAGCCGACAAGCACAAAATCCTGATAGGTTTAACGCTTAGTGCTGACATGGTACGCGTATTTTATGAAGAAATAAGCGGCGAGGAGATGTCCCCTGTAAGAAGGGTAGTGAAGGCGAGAACGCAATCAATGAAACAGGCGCGGGGTTATTTAATTCTTCCAATAGACTAATTCTTTACAGAGGAGACGATGCAGCTTTCCAGGAAAAATGCGAGCACGCTTCGACGATTTTGTATATTTTTTAGTGCAACAGCAAATAGAAGGACACTATGGACAGGTGTTCACTATCGCCGGCATGTTCCGTATAAAGTCCAAATCGATAACATCGCTCTGCGCGTCGTATTTTCTACCCGCGAGTAAAAGCTCATGCATGGCGGTCTTTAGGAAAACTTAAGCTAGCTATGCCGTTAGTTATCCGGCTCCAACAGCAGTGCCTGCGGGTTAAATTCTGCTCTCGCTGTTTGTGAACACGTCCAGCAAACCAATCAACTTCTGTTCAGTTACGATCTCAGAATATGCGTACGCTTCATCCACAACGCAAGCCAGCCAGCTGTTATTAACTTACGTTGGGAAATATGCGAGCCATGCAGATACGAACAAATGATGAAAATTTTTTAAACATCACCTGACACCACCAACGTGTGCTTCGTGAGTCACTGCTAAATAACAGACAGATGGATTTCACGTTACAACCTTTTAGGAACCGTGTGGCTTCCGCTTGTGATGGAAGGGAAAAACGTGGTGGTAGAAGAAATAAATAAGGAAACATGGTGGTAGAAAATATATCTTAGAAGATGGCTGGACTTGCAAAGCCAATTTATAGACATTTGAGTGAAAGCTCTCATGATATACTCTAGCAAATACTTTTAAAAGCTAAAGCCTTAAGCGCGAAATCACGAAAATCGACTGTCGGCGTCGGCGTCAACACGAGTGAAGCAAATACCAACATCACGTCATGACTTCACATATGGCGTCATCATGACGTGGCAGATTACCAAAATTTGTCAGCTCATCGAACGACGTCGCTACTTCGTCAGAGATTGGCCAATCACGGAGGCAGAGCGAGACCAGGTGAGGTGCAGAAAGCTTGCAATGCCTCCGATCTTGGAGGCAGCGCAAAGCCCGCTTAGCTTGAGAAAGCTTTCGGAGGGGTCTGCGGTGGGACCGACAAATCGACTGAGAAGGAAAAGAAGACGATTGATTTCGACGTGAAGTCTTCATAGATGAATGCATAAGCGATGCTGTGAGTTCTTTCTTTTATCACGTGTCTTGAACCATCAGGCGGGCACTTAGGAAAATGGGGGAATGTCGCAGCAAAAGGAATGTGACAAAACATAAATTGCTTCTTTAGTGTACCCCTATTAAATAACGTCATATGACACATACGCCACGTATCCAGTAATTTCGTTCGAGTACATATTGATCACATTGGCTTTTGTATGATCATACAAGATTATTGAATATATGCCATTTGTGCCATATGATACTTTTCTTGATACGGTGACCTTGCGTTTCATGTAAAATTACAGTGCGTAACAATGGGTATGAAACAGTCGACGGAAAAGCATTTGCAAATTTCAATCTACCTTCACATATTAACAGTGATATGCATTGATTATTCAGTTACTAAATACTTCCAGTGAACGACACGCTTTCTGTCAACGTGTTAGCTAGAACTTCAACTCACATTTACCATCTCTTCTAAATATGATGGCAACGTCCTAGACAAAAGAAAGTCATGCCACCTGTATACAAATAAATAACACAATCACTTCCACTTTTCCCGCTGTTCGCTGGCCTGGCTTCTTATACAGTGCCGATTGATTGATTGTTTGAATGATTGATTGATTGAACGATTGAAATAAATTTAATGTGATTGATTGATATAACATTAATGCATGCAGTGCCGAAGTAAGGCATTAACTTTATTTTTACGTCGACGCGGCTAAATACTCCAGTAAAACACTTCGAGGACGCACGAGCTTCGCTTTCAAGAAAAGAACGCGATATCGTAATCGGGACCCGTGCGTATCGCCTTCTCAACTGCTAGCCACTCTTCTGTTCTCGGCGCATGCCTAAACCGTGCAGTAAGGAAACGAACGACTGTACGCGTGACATTGGCCGTTTCAAGCTATCCTAGAATGCCTACTGCAAATGCAGTTGTTATGCGCCCACGACGTCATATATATTCTTCCTTTTGCGAAACAGCGAATGGCCCACTACGCGTCCGCTAAGCAACACTGGAACCTACGCAGCTGTTAACTTTGTTGATGCTTTTGTAGCTCATGATGATTAAATATATCTGAGCGCTTATAATAGATGGGCTTTCAAAATACCCACTCTTTGCGCAATTCACATGTTTTGACGCCTGGCACGATTCTACGCTTCTGCCACGCAATGTTACATGCCATAAGGAGACTGCTTCCACTACATGACATTCATATAGTGTTTTTTTTTCAGAAGCAGTTTCAAGCAATAGCGTACCTCTGTGGTAGAACACCTTCTTGCGACGCAGGCGGCCTGAGTTTGGTTCTCACTCAAACCGATGTTTTCAATTATTTATTTTATTTGCATATTTTTCGATTTTTCGGCCACAGACAAGATGATAATTTTTCGCTCACAACCAACGACATCGACACCGACGCCGACACGAGAATTCCTGCGAAACGAGCTGTTTAACGCTTTTGCGTTAAAACGCCTACGCTTTAAGCGCAGTCAACGGAGGAGGCAAGTAGGTGGCATCTGCCACCGTCAGGGTGGGCAGCTCAGAGGCGGCGGAAGAAGCGGCGATCACCCTCGGCATAACGACAAGTACGGATGTGGTCGTAGTCTTCACAGACTGCCATTTTGGTGTCCGCAATTACACGCGAGGCCAAATCTCAATCGAGGCACTCAATATATGACTAAGAGCAGCACTCTGCTTCCTTACACCTGCGCAGGTGTGGGTTCCACGGCACTAGGGTTTCGAGGCGAACGAAGCGGCTCACGATGCGGCCTGCGGTCTTGTGAACCGGGCCTCCACCGCCGCGCTCGACCCGCGGTTAGCCAGCGCTGCAGCAGAAGTCGAGAACGTACCACCGTTGTATAACGCCGTACTGCAGCACCATCCCCTGGCTCGCATGCTGTACCCGCCGCCTCTCCCCAAGCTCACTAAGCAAGAAACCACCGCATTCCGAAGACTGCAAAGTAACACGTACACGCACGGTATCCTGTGGCATCGCATCTACCCGTCGCTTCATGTATACAACTGCGTGATATGCGACGTTCGCGAAACACTGGCACACCTAATGCTCGAGTGTCCGTGGCGCCACCAAGATGCCGATAGCAAGCCCACAACGACCGCAAACCTGAACCCCCTTGCCGAGACGTGGGAGGCCAAGATCGGCGCGCGGGAACTAGAGGACCAACGAGGACTTGTCGCCAGGGCCCGGGTCAAGATCCCGGCTTGAGGATTCCTCGACTAAGGGTGAGCCGCAGCTTGCGAGCTCGGGCACACTGTTCCGGCAAACTAAAAGTTTCTTTCATCACCATCTATTGAACATTCTAAATTTGACTATTGGGCATTTTGATATCCGTTTCAAATAATTTTAGGTAATAAATCATCATGAAGTTAATGCAAATATTATATATTTACTAGAATATTTCCCTCAGAAAAAGAATTTGGTTGCAAAGTGTCCGCAGATATATTTCCATAATTTCGGACTATCATGATCATGTACATATGAAACTCAAAAGACCAGTAAAATAAAAATTTGGGCGGGTTGGTGTTCGTTCACGATAAGCAAAGGGGCGCGATAATATGGCACATAATAATTCGTCGTCGGCGTCGTCCCGTGTTCATTTGTTTCTTTGTGTGCCGTATTATCGCACTCCTCTGCTTATCATGAATAGACGAATTGCTTGCGCTTGACAGAATTCGCAAATTAACAGGTTAACGATATTCCTCGCACTACCTGACACCCCATCAATGTTTTTTTTTTCCAAAAAATAAAGACATTCAGTCACTGCCGTCTCCGTGGTGTGTCAGATAAAATAAAACATTCTTCTGTTAACTGCAAAAAGCGCCATTCTGTTCTGTGTTTGCCTTCAGCGAAATCTGAAGAAAATTTCGGTCATTAATTCTTTCAATGTGCGTCTTTGTGTCAACATCTCTTGAAAAAGTGCCGTTCGATATGTTTTTTTCTCATTTTTATGCATGTTTGTACGAGGCGCGTATGCGAGACCGTAATGAAGAACGCATCATTTCTTCAAGCACACATTTCACTGGAATGGCTATTCACCTGAGGGAGACTTACGACGAACTCGACGTTACACCGAGCAGCTACGCCATATTTGTGAGGCACTCGGCCTTACCATCTCTGATGTATAACACAATGTGAATACCTGTCGCGGCAGCAGTACCCTTTGCGTTATCCATCGAGCGTTTCCTTGGTATTGCTTCTGCGCCTATTGCCACCATCTGTTCGCAATCCCGCTTTATACTACTTGTGCTGATGTTTAACGTGGATTTCAATATGAATTTTAATAAATACCGTGAAGCAAGAGCACCGGCGTGAATGTGCGGCAGAGCGCCTTCTTTCCAAGCAGAAGGCCGTGTTCGACTTCCACTCGCACTCACATTTTTTTTATTTGCCAGTGCAGCCCAACGCGAATTGTCGCTCACGGACAACGCCGATTTTTTTCCTGCACTACTAACAACGTACACACCAACATTGACGCTGACAACCCCAACGGAGCTTCTGTGGCACGGGCTCCTTATTACTATCGCGATAATGCACCATACTTCGATGGCTGTATCGGAAATACAGATGCTGATACCCCACGTGCCCAAAGTACCATGAAACTTACACAAGATAGCCTGAGCGTGTCTATGCTACTATCTAAGCTACATGTGTATTTTGATACTGTCCAGCACTGGCGTTATAAAGCAATACAGCAATGCCTGCTATGTGATAATGTAGATATTCAACGCTTACCCACAAGGCAGGCCTTGCTACCACACGGAGGCACACATAAATCACCAAGTTCTGTGCTGAAGCACGTTCACAGAACACTGCAACATTACCACGCGTGAGCCACACGTATTCGCCCAGCGATGCACCAAACATAATGTAACTTCGTCATTACATGATGTTATAACCTAATTAAAACATGTATGCCAAGAGGGTCGCCCTGAATTTGCATCTGCTGAGTCGCGCCGCATGGCTGTGACCGAGTAGACATGTTGTAATGAATTACAGTGAGCTTGATTTAAGTAAAGCGGGATCAGATTATCTGCAAAAGAACGCAGCTCAGTACCATCATAGTGCGAGTGAGTTCGTTGGACCACAGGAAAGGAAAATCACCGAGGCTGCTTTCTGAATCAAGCGCTCTGTTCTGAACTGCCGTTGGTGTTGATTTGAGTTTTTGTGTATAAATATCTGGGCCATCAAATGCTAGGATAAATAAGTTAAAAGCTGCAGCTTACAAAATTTTTGGATATGCTGCGTCGTTGTCGCAATCAACAGTTGGTTTCGATGAACATGTGCATTTTGTTTGAGATTCAAAGAGATGGCAGCCTGGTAACAAGATCGTTAGACATACTGGCCTAAAGACACGTGAGAACCAGTGGTGAAATAACAGTAAAACTACACATTGCAAAAAATTTCACCATCTCCCACTAAAGGGAACCATGTGGGGATGCGAAGGAGCGCATAGGTCGACTTAAACTTCCGTTCATCACGGGCACCTTGCCCGATGTTAACGCGTCCTTGCATGTGGAGCACACCATGAATTCACTGTAGTTGCTGTTGCTGTTACTCGTCCCGAAATCTTGTTGCCGCACGCCACGCGGCTTCATCGCGCGTCTGCAGAATCTCGTTCGCCGACGCCATCACGTGATTGCTGAGAGAGTGTAAGGGGGAGAGGCCACAGCGTCTTACCCAGCCCCTGACACAGGCCCGAACGCGCTAGCGCGTGCCAGCACACATGGTTTTGCCTGCGTTACGCCAAGCTTGGACAGCGTACGGCAGCCCGGGCCCCTAAAGTGCTCTGCACGTATCATCATCAAGGCGGTCGAAGAACAAGACGAAGAAGACTTCTCCTTGGCGCGAGCGCGCGCTCAATATGTTACAGATGGCCATGGTAGGTTTTAGAAAGCGGACGGTCGCCAATGGAACTACGGACAAAGCCCAGCGCGAAAGCTGCTTGGCATCTAAAAGCACTTTTAAAACGCGTCTGCCCCGGTTCATGTGCACCTTTTCTCTTGTTATCAGGCGGCATGGGAGGTCGACGGGTACATCAGCTTATACTATGGAAGGCTTTTATTTTGCTCTCCTACTTTTAAAGACGATAGTCTTTAAAACTTAAACGCAGAACTTAAACGCAGAAACGCAGAACGGGGAACTTAAACGCAGAAATTTTGGTCTGTCTGTAACAAAGAAAAGTTTAATGAACCTGTGCACGCAAGCGCATGAGACGTTTAAAACTAAATTTTTATAAATTGCGTCAATATAACCTACACAAACGCTAGATGCAATCCTATACAGACAGGGGTTATACACTGTACGCTACCAAGCAACTATACAACAACAAACATATTAACTAAACATCTTACTTCACAAGGTGAGGGGAAAATAAAACAAAGAAAAGGGGGGAAGGAAAAAAGGGAGGGGGAAGTGTAGTCTGTCTTTCTGTTTGTCTGTCTATCACCCGATTCAGCCACCCGGCCAAAGTTGAACCACTTGCTTACCGCCCACCATCTTCGACTGCTACGGCTGTTCATACTTGTGAACCTTGTCGATCAAAAAGTAAATAGGCATATCTGAGGCGCAACATCACTAAGTAAGTATTAAGTGGTGTGCTCCTTTATGAGAAAATACTAGATACATAATTCTAAAACCCTAGTTTCTTAAGCTGCGGCTGCGGCTGCGCTGAAAATGCGGCTGCGCTGAAATTGCCATGCTATGCGCGCCGACGAACGTCCTTCTGCCACGGAGGAAGGAAACCCTCTGCACAAGCTCATGTTTCCCGATGTACTGCCAGATGGCATCCATATCTCACGCAGCGTAAAGCCCCTTGTTGTTCGAAAGTAGCGGCGCTCCTTTATCCACACTGTCTCACCCTCGCCGCGCCGTCGACCTCCTCTTCCTTCACCCTCTCTTTCGTGGAGCCGGCGCATCCGCAACGCTGAATGGCTACGACGCGCGATACCTCCCGGTCAGGTGATCCTGACGTCACGAGAAGCGAGCGCAAGCAAACTTCGCACGCTTTCAGCTGCTCACGCACGCCATGAACCCTCCAGGAGTGTGTGTACGGGTGTGTGCAGCTGTATGCGTGTTCGTATGTGTGCATATGTGCGTCTGTGTTTGTATATGCGTGTGCGCACGTGCTAACGTGTGAGTGCATGTCTGTACGTTTGTGTATGTGTCTTCGCGGTGTTTCTGCGTGTATGCGCGCATGTGTGTATGTGTATGTGTGCGCCTGCGCGTGCGTGCGTTTGTGTGTTTTCGCGCGTGTTTATGTATATGCGTGCGTTCATGTATAGCGTGTGTATGTATGTGTGCGTGTGCATGTATCGCATGTGCATGTACGTGTGCATGTATGCGTGTGCGTGTCTGTATCACTTGTGCAAGCGCGTGCGCGTCTGTATCGCTGTGTATGTGCGTGTGTGTCTGTATTGCATGTGTATGTATGTGCCTGCGTGTCCGTATCGCGAGTGTATTTATGTGCCTGCCTGTATCGCGTGTGTATGCGCGTGTATATGTATGTGCGTGCGTGTCTATATCGCGTGTGTATGCGCATGTGTATGTAAGTGCATGCGTGTCTGTTCGCATGTGCACGCACGTGTCTGTATCACGCGCGTACGCGCGTGTGTATGTATGTGCGTATCTATATTGCGTGTGTATGTGCGTGCGTGCCTTATCGCGTGTGTATTATCGTGTGTATCTATGTGCGTGCGTGTCTGCATCGCGTGTGTATCTATGTGCGTGTGTGTATGTGTGTGTGTGTCTTTATCACGTGTATATGAGCGTGTGTGTGTACCTGCGTGCCTGTATCGTGTGCGTGCGTGCGTGTCTGACAGCGGCATTGACACAAAAAGGCTTCAGGCCCATTCTTTTGGCCCAATTCAATTTACGTAAACTATCACATTCCTTCTGGGGTGCGGGTGCCTTCTTTGATCTCATGAAGACCACAATTATGAAAAAAGTCTCGCCTATACTTTAGCTGGTTACATTATATGCGCTTAATACACCTCCGCGTTACGGATAGCCGGGGCGGTGACGGATAGGTAAATCGCTCTGCCGCCAGTTGGTATACCCTTTTTTTTCGAGTCACTTATTTGTATTTCTCGAAGCGTCTTAAAAAATATATGTGTCACTTTGTTCTACCGGAAGCCCGCTTTCTTCATGACTCTTGCTTAAGGGACAGGTTCTCATTTAATGCTTCAAGGGGCCGAATAAACAAGCGCGCGCAGTGATGCTAATGCGGCTGCGGCGAGCCAGTGGAGGATTCACCGTGCCGTGCACAGCGCGCCGGCCGGGGGAGGGGAGAAATCCGAGGAGAATTGAGGAGGAAAACGCGCGCGCGGAGGAGAGGGTCGCTACTTTCTAGATCAAGGGGTTTAACGCAGCGTAGACGCAGCGCCTCTTCAATCGACTTTACACGGCATTTGCAGCGGAGTACGTAGATACGCGGCCAATTTTTTCTAGAGATGCACTCCGAGGACATTCGCCTGCGATGGAGTGGATCAAGCAAAGATGACAACGGTAAGCTCGACCCTCGAGCCCTTCTTTGAAAGCTCTGGATTACGGATAAAATTCTCATATCCGAGATCTTTATAGTTATACTTCTAATTCAGCAAGCATATAAAAAGCTATTGACGGCTGGTTTTACGCATCCGACCACTTCATTTGCAGCACCTCGGCTGTCATTAACATAGCTTCTTTCCCGCATGAATTCGCCTTTAAAGGAGCCGTCGGTGAGAATTTATTCTGTAGCAGGCTTCTCTAGCTTGTTACTCCGGCTTGTTACCCCCTCCCCACCATCTCTCCCTCTCCACTTCCCCTCCCCCCTCCCCCCTCTCGCACGTCTGTCGACCGCGTTCACTAGTCGCCCTGTGAGAATTAACGTCCAGGCTAGGGGAAGACACGACGCGCGCAGCGTTCTCTTCGCGTTCCACGACGCTTTGAATCGATGGATGCTGCTTACGGCGCGAGACTTCGCCCTAGCTTAAGAACCTGTCGAGCCAGCTCTTTAAAAAAATTACACCATCTCCCGCTCAAGCGAACCATCTACCCGCTGCTTCGCATCCACACATTTTTCCCTTGAGCGAGAGCCGGCGTAATTTTTCTAAGTGATTTAGCTGGGATTCTCTATGTAGCGTAAGATATTCATGTATGTGCTACGCAAATACATTTATTTATTAAGGCGAAACGCCTCTTAAAACGTGAAAATTGACTGTCACCGTCGGCGGTGTCAGCACGGGTGATGAAACGTGTCATCAGGACGTCCCAGAGCGTCAGATTTTGTACCGTCATCGCCGTCATAACCTCGTCGCATGACATCATTACTTAGCCAGAGGTGGACCGATCACGGGGGCAATGCAAAACCAGGTGCGTTGCAGAAACCTTCCAAATGCATCATATCCCGGAGGCAGTAATTGACGCTAAATAATTTTTGTCAGTATGCACCAACTAGGCACCCAAAAAGTCCTATTAAGCAAATGTTATGGCGCACGTAATTTACATAATTGACAGTGTTAGCATGAAGTGTATGTATAGAAGAACCCTCACGCCTACAGGGACATTCACACACTGAAAAAATATTACGTACAGATTATATGCAATAATAAATCACTGTGTGATAACCTGGCTACAAGAACCAGGCCAGATGAAACACTAGGTGCACACGTCCATTAAATTCCGACAGGAAGCGGCACGACCACTGCCGAACAATTCGTCTTCTCCAAGGAAGAACAATTCCTCCGACAAAAAGGACAGCATTTCGGAGTACAAGCGTTCCCGAATCGGAAACACACCATGATGAGGGTGACCCGCTGCAACAGCCTCACGCCTTTTTTTTATTGAAATAGAAACTAAATGAAGGAGTTGTTGTCACCATTGCTTGGTGACGGCTACCCCTTTCCACATAGTTGTTAGGATAACAAAATAAAAAATTGGCCGCGTATCTGCGTGCTTCGCTGCAAATGTCGTGTAAAGACGATAGAAGAGGCGCTGTGTGAGATATGGACGCCATTTGGCAATACGTCGGGAAACATGAGTGCTGTGTTGCGTGCTGGTAGTCCCGGCGCAGCAGCAGGCGAAGACCGGCGGTGACCAACGCGACCGGCGGGGACGCCAGCCAGCCCGAAAACGCGGTTTGGCGCGAAGCGCTGAAGCAGAGAAACGTCCGCACTGAACGAGTACTCTCCACACACTATTTTATTTACACGTCGCCTGGGTAAAACAGGAACGCCAGAGCGGCGCCCACAACCGGCAGCCTGAAGGCCGCCCACAACGCTGCTTTTTCATTTTTTAAATATTTTTTTCACCTTCTTGGCCTTCTCAAAACTAAAGTTTTTCAGCACCAACCCATGGCATTCGTACAGTGCAACAGAACCGAAACCGAAACACAAAAATGACCTCGTGCGAAGGGCACGGAGGAAGGCAAATTTCAGCGCAGTCGCATTTTCAGCTTTGTTGAAACAGCACTCACTAGACGACGACGAAGTACAAGAAGGCACAGGACAGGCGCTGCCTGTCCTGTGCCTTCTTTTACTTCGTCGTCGTCTAGTGAGCGCTGTTTCAACAAAGATGAACGCATACCAACTCGCTCAAGCTTCCATTCTTATGCATTTTCAGCGCAGCTTAAGAAACTAGGGTCCTTAAAATTACGTATGTATGCATTTTCTATTAAGGAACACGCCACCTAATACTTACCTAGTGATGTTGCATCTCAGATATGCATGATATTTACTTTTTGATCGACAACGTTCACAAGTATGAACAGCCGTACCAGTTCAAGACGGCTGGCCCTTGGGCAAGTGGTTCAACTTTGGCCGAGTGGCTGAATCGAGGGACGTGCCGACAAACAGAAAGACAGACAGAAAGAGGTACATACCAAAATTTCTGCGTTTAAGTTCCCCAAGAAAGACTATCGTCTTTAATAATTCAAAATATATACGTATGTACAGTCCTACAAGTTCAAGAACTCAGTGGCCATTGCAAATTTAGTGTCTTCAAAAAAACGCTGGAGAACTTTCATTGCTTTACAGTTTATCCTAGTTGGCCATGGGCCTAGTATTTTCGCTAAGGAGAATGTTCGCTCAGAGTCCAGCGTGTGAAGTTCCTGTTCGAGTCGCTGTCTATGTGTGTCGTGCTTGGGACAGTCGAGCAACAGATGTTGCAAATCCTCGTCGTCGTGGCCGCACGCACATGTTGTCCATGATGCACGATGAATCCGAAATAAGAAGTGTTTTGTGTAAGCGGTTTCGAGTCTTAGGCGATGAATGAGTGTGTCGATACGTCTTGGGAGCTGGGGGTCTAATTGGCACTCAAGGTTAGGGTCAACAGCGTACAAGATTGATTCGTTTGTGCTGTCTGGGAACCAGGTGGATAAACATAATTCACGTTTTGTTCTTCGTAAAGGCAGATGAGCCTCACGCCTGTTACACCACAAACAAAAAAGATGATTGATCCCTCCGTCATAGGAATCGGTGTAACACGAATGTAAAGCGTGCCTTTCCAGAAGCAACTAAATGTTTACTGTACATTGATAGAAAAGAGTTTGTACGAATGTATATTGATGTCTGGCAGCTATAGCACCGTTTAACGTGGATGCACCCACTTTGATGAATGATTGCGTCTCCATCCCGATGACTAACGTCCATGGTAAAAGATTAGCAAACCCTTGTGGTAGCGGTAGTAGTTAACAGTGAAAGCGTAATCACACAACGAGGTGTGACAGCCGGAAGAGCGTCGCATATTTGACGCAGAACTTGGTCGCCACCCGCGGCGTGTTAAAATGGGATTGAACACCATGGTCGGACTAAAGGGAAACGCTAAGCGCGTAGTGCCCGTGCCTCCCAGGTAGCCCGGCCGCGATTTTTCTCGGGGCGAGCTCGTGAGCGGGCAACGCGGTGTTACAGCCAGGTGAGGCAGGCGCGCGTCGCAGAGATATTTTAGGGGCGAAGCTCCTTAAAGCGGCACCCGTTCGTCCCCGTCGTAGTGTGTAACCAGTCTTAGCGCTAGTACCAGAGCTTGACGTCCAAGGTGGTGCCGGTGGGAGATTTCTCCTGTGCGTTGTTGAACAATAAAAAATTCGTATCGTGCGCGTTAACTAAAAGCCGACTTCTTCTGTCTCTCATTCCCCATTAGCAGCCATTGGCATGTTCCAGTAGGAAACTTTAGTAGAAGTAGAAGTATAGGTCTTAGCTAAAAGCCGACTTCTTCTGTCTCTCATTCCCCATTAGCAGCCATTGTTTACTTTCAAGGTAGTGCCTGGTGAGATTTCTCCTGTGCGTGATTAAACAATAAAAATTCACAGCGTACATGTAAAATTAAAGTGAGCTGCAAGTCGCCATGACTCTCATCGACCCTTTAATATAAACCGGCCCGATCTCACGTCGTTGATGATGTACTGGGCGTGAAGCTGCGCGACGCCACTGCCAAGATCCTGCCGTACGAGAGCTTCGCCCCACTCATCATCATTCACCCCGTGGATATGCTGTGAAATTTTTTGGTTTGGATTAGCGTGATGTTATGAGCGAGGCCGACACTTTTACGACGTTTGGGCTGAGATCGCCACCTCACGGTGTGTTAAAGCATTGACAAAATTGAACTTCTATTGAAAACGCGCCGAATGTAACGGACGTGTAACGCGTTGCAGGTGCTAGTCGCAGAGGCCACAGTAATGACGAATTACTTTACATTACCGCTCCAGAGGGCAACACCACCCCACCAACCGGGAGAGTGGTAGATATAAAAGGCGCGTTTGTAAACCCTCTAGAGTCTGAGACCGTGGCGCAGTGGATAGCGTGCCCGGCATATGTTCTTGCGGACCGAGCGGTCGTGGGTACGATGCCCGTTATGGAACATTTCTTCATTGTCATCTGATTTTTTCGACGTCATTTCTGTGACGGAAATTGTCACTGAAGTTTTAGTGGACCCCTGCATAAAACACTTTCGTGTTAAAACAACCGCAGCAAATAGAAGGCGTTCAAAGCGACTACGCGAGCAAGGGCCAGATGTGACAAAACAATTAACTCGTAGGCCATGGAAACCAGTGTTAACGGTTCTCCAAAATACCCTTGCGATTACCCTTTGCTGCAGCACAAGCTGATTGGACTCTTGTAGCGGGCAATTATGGCAAGTGAAAGAGGGAGCCATGCCCCACTTGACTGTCTAGTGTTGGGAGTACTCTACATCCTAGACCCCACATAAAGTCGCGGAGATGGCAAGGCAGAAAGGATGCCATCATCGCGCTCCACGAGAGACGACTGGAACGCGCTAGACGGGCTGGAGGAACCAGAGAGAGCTACAGGGCCGCCATTCTTTGAAGACCGAAAAGGAGACTTAGGCAGGTGTATGGGGAACCAAGGAAATATTGAATTTACGAAAAGTTCAACATACCGTCTGATATAGCCCCGTATTGATCGAAAAAACGTAGGCTTGCGGGATAGACTCTCCTCGTTCTTCAGATACAACGTGATGTCATTGGTGAAAGCTGTCACCCTCACGGTACACTACCAGGTAGTGGTACCGTGAGGGTGATCTGTATTGGGTAGATCTGTAAGTAGCGAGCAAAGGAATGGTTCGAGGCTGAGTACAAAACTACCGGGAAAGAGGACAAACCTTGGTGACCCCCGCGCGTAACAGGAAATTGGGCACCTTCATAACCATCAAGAAGAACGTACTGTGTATATTTCTATATATATTTCTTAGAACTTGAACGATGTGTTGGGAGAAACCAAGCGCTGCCATTAAGCTAGATAGTAGCTATGTTCAAGGCGATCAAATGCCTTTCTTGATCAAGAGAAACCCAAGAGCCTACGTGCTGACCACGCCAACGTATACGCCGTTATATCATGCGAACCCATATAGGCTCTGCTGTAGTCGGCATATGTTTTCAGAATGTCTCATAGATGGCAACACATTATCTAATGTTTGCTCTTTGCTTGATATGTTTTCCGCTAGATGGACATAGCTGTCTGATTTTGTAGCTGTTGTAAGTTTGCGTGTGTGTGTATTTAGCGGCGTTGGGCACACGAAAATCGCACTGAAACAGTTTATGCAGTTAGGCGTCGCCTTTTGTGATTGTGCGCTTCTGCCATGCAAAATTATATACATTAAGAACACTCCTTCCACCAGCGTTACTAGAACAAACTCAGTTTGAAAGCTCCGCCGGAGAGGCGGTCCGCGTGGCGGTCGTGAGAACTAGTGGCGCTGCAGTCACGTCTAGCTTAGAGTCACTAGAAAAATTTCAGAGTATCGCATCTGTTTTCCGCGCGCCGCCGCCGACGCTATTGGCTTACTCGCATCACGTGACCTCTCGTCGCCATATCCTTCCAAGCGCTTTGGGTGCAGGCGCGTTCAATGCAGAGCGTGGCCGGACATTTAGCAGTACCACGGTCCCCAGGAGTACTTCGTCGCTTTTTTAAACGCGTCATGCAGACAGGGGCGTAAGCAGACGTTTTTTTCGGGAGGGGGGGGGGCACCTTCTTGATCTGAATTGGGGGCCTGGCAGGCAGATGTGGTCGATCGAGTGTCCTTTCGTGCTATGTATGCCACGGGAAAAAATTCGGGGGGGGGGGAGGCACGGGCCCGGTGTGTCACCCCCTGGCTACGCCACTGCATGCAGATGCCAGAAGAGAGTAGCTCACCAGCAATCGAACGTTACTGGTGAGCTACTCTGGGAATCTCGTTTATTTTTGCATGCCGTGTGGGAAAAATTAATATCAAAGAGCGCCGTTCTACGTGGCTGCATAGTTGGTCGGAATGAACACGCCCCCCTTGAATAACACTCCTTCCTGCAGTGAAGTACACTAACTTTGCTGGAAAAGATCTCATGCGACAGGATACTTCAACTTTTCGGTTCGCTATGGTCAGCGATATTGAAAACTACATACCTTTTTTGCTCGGCTGTTTATATCGATCTGTTGAACAGATTACGCATGCTATCCGAGTTATCAGCGTGTCACCCACGAGAGCGAAATCGAAGATTTATTAAAATAATAACTGTTTACTGGTATACCTTGAAGGCAATTGTGGCATGATCATTTGCCATTGTGCAAAACAGAAGCGCGGAGCTCTGTTGATAAACTTGGTATAAGGCAATGTATCAAGCGTATTTTAAAATTTGTTGCAAAAAAAATGCTGCTAATGCTTCATTGCGCCGAGCGTACCCTTAAATACTTTTTAGTGGGTGAGAAGTGGTCACAGCAAAAAAAAAGGAGATCCCGTACATTGTGGGAGTCGATTTTATGCGAGCCCTAGGTCTATATATATATACTGTGTTGCAGTAGCATGCGCTTTAAAAATTCCGGGATATGCTATTTCTGATCAAAAGAACATAAAGAACCGTGCCGAGGAAGTTTTAATCAGAGTGCATTATGAAAAAAAAACAAAACAAAGTGCGGCAGTGCAGAAACCAAACCCCAGCTGTTCACGCGCTGGCAACGAAAAAAAAACTTTGTCGGAACACAGCAAAATATTTGCAAATTCATTGCAACGTTGGGAATATTAAGGAGACAAGAAATAGGAAATGAAACAATCAAGTAGTGATGTCAATCATTTTTGATGGCCTATTTTCTACGTATCGCAAGATAAGATGCGCCTTACCTACCGCACGCCGATTCGCCCGTGCGTTGGGCTGCTGGCGTTCCGAATCAAGACATAAATACGTCACGCACAACTTTCAATTACAGTACACACACAACTTCCATTACACATATCAACCAGTTGAACAGCAAGCATGGTGCGCAAGCAATCTATGCGTCAGCGATCAGTCGAACGACGCAATGTTGAATGTTCTCGATGTTGTTCGATAACGTTCTGAGTGCAGTGAACCTGAACACCGACTGCAAAACTAGCGCAAACAGTCAAGATTCACCAAATGTTGAAGTAAATGGCATCTCGCACGATGTCACTGCGCTAATGCAACTATGTTTACAGCTCCGGAGCTAGCGAACACACCCGGGCGCGACACGAAGAGAGACCGATGAAGCCATGAAGAGAGTTCGCGAGCACATGGCAACATTCACCGTACGTTTCATTAGTTCTACCGCTAGCCGCGCAGTCGATCCATACCTGTCGATGACTCGAAATCACTTCTAATATCCTCTTCAAGAAACACACACACACATAATGCCGTTCCGCCGAGCGTAACACGGCACCGAGGCTAAAAGATCGGTCACTTCTCAACCCACGCTAGCAACGCGCCGGGCGGTCTGGAAGGGATATGGCCGCCGCCGCCCAATGTTGCCCGCGTGTAGCCTACCTTTGCGGTACTCAGATTTTCCAGTGACTCTAGTCTAGCTCCCGCGGCTCGCGCTTGTTGTGATCGGCGCCGCCGATGTACGAGCGCACGTGGGTTGCAGCGACGTCTGCGCTTTGTTGGCTCGTCATTTTTGCGACTGTTCTTGACCAGGCTTAGCGCCTTGTACGAAGACACGTGCATGATGTACGAAGCGTAGCGAGGGCGAACACATTCACAGTGCGGTATGCCGACTTGCTTAGCGCCGGGCTGCAAGAGCGGCTACCGCAACGACCTCTCCGCTTCACGACACTTCTTCGGGCCTCCAAAAGACCCTACGCCATTCGCTTTCCATCGCAAAGATAGAAAGCTTACTGCGAAATGCAAGGTCTGTGACGTTCATTTTGAGAGTGACGACACTGTAAAGCACTATCGTCGTGTCGTTGCGGGACAAGAAGTTTTGATCCCACGTGGAAAGTGGGAACTCGCCCTCGATCCCGTGCCGCGCTTGTTCCCAGAATTTCCACCCCACATTTCGAAGCTAAAATGTTCGGGACCAAGGCACGAATCCCCCAGAAAACGCACGGCGTCCCGCGAAAGCCCAGTGTCCAGTTTGGAGGAGCCGCGAGAAATCGAACTGCAGAACGAAAAGCAGGCGATTACGTATATACGCTACCAAGACTGAGAGTTGCATCACACTGACTTGCGATCAGTTGTCAACTGTAGCTATGCCTTCAAAGCAGTGGATTTTCGAGAGATTTTACGACGAGGTATTGAACAAGATGTGCGGAATATTTTACACTCGCCGGCTCGGGAACGGACTGTTCAGCGCAAAAATTTGAGACTGTACACATAGAAAAGACGAAGACCAGCGCTGGTCCTTGTCTTTTCTATGTGTACTGTGTCAATTGTTTTGCGCTGAGCAGTTTATTATTGGCATACCAACTAGCCCAATCCCACACTTTGCTTCGAGAACGGAGACTTACGTGTGCAAAAGATAATTGTAGTTGACGAGCAGTTTAACTGCGTAATGAACGGCTACAGCACGCAACGCAAACGGCTGTCGTACAATGTAAGAAGTGCTGCGGGCATGGAACATCTGCTCGGTAAAGTTGAAAAACTGAAGTTGTGCGAAGGAGTCAATAGTGACGACTCTTCTAGCAACAGAGTACGCGCGAATAGCTGCTCGGTGCTCACATCACGGCCGATCTGTTCGAATTGTTTAAGGCACCGTAGAAGGATGCGACATAGAAGGATGTGACGTAGAAAGATGCGACGCCGAATATACAACTATCCGCTGAAAAAATTGCTCAGAGACGACATCTATTCGATGCAATCGCGCACTCTGATTTCATTTACAGAGTTCTCGTAAAATTTTCCCATTTGGTTCAGTATCCCGTTTAACCGTCGCGAAAACATGTCTTGTAAACATTGCAAAGCATTGGGGATGTTTTTCGAGAAAGTGTTTTTCAATAAATTGTAGACAACATGAGTACTGTTTTTAATGGTGTAATAGTAGCGCAAAAAAAGACGAATACAAGAAATTCAACACCACAAGCGCCTGTATTTGTCTTTTTTTGCGCTACTATTACACCATTATGAATCAGTACCAACTAGCTCGCCTTTCCGTTTTGCTTCATCAGTACTGTTCTTCTAGAACGTTTTTGTATCTCGAGTAAGTACGCTTCTTTGTACACTATAAAGGCTTTTACAAACGTGTTGGGTTGTTCTTGGTCTAGATAAGACGGCAGCGGCTAAAATTGTTGTGGTAGTTATAAAATTTACGCTGAAAACCCTCATTCGCTTAGAAACTCCTATGCTTGGAAGTTAAGCGCAATGTAGACCGACTATCTATTCTTAGCCAACCAATGAACAACGCACGCGGGCCAATGCACAGACAACCTTATGCATATCCACCAAAGTAGTCCGCAAATGAGATGCGCGAACGTCTAATGAATGAATGATAAATCTTTCAGTTTGCCACTAGTACAAAAATTTCAGTGGCTTAGCTCGGCTATGCCAGGATATACGTAACGTTAGCAAAGGTTCAGCTGATTATTCTGAGCTTTCCAGATTGTCTAGGATTAGCTTGATTGTCATGCTTACTGCTGCTCCAATGACACACAAGGTCTCGTCGATTTGGCTGCACCGGCGGCACCAGTTCAACGGGTGCAGCATCGTCCTCCTCGTTTTGCTGGTGCCACGCGCGCCCTCTGCACCGGTTCCCTCGTTTTGTCAAGGTGCAAGCGAAGTGCTGCACGAGTTCTCTGCCGGCCTGCACTCGCTCAAGAGGAGGTGCAAAGAAGTGCAGCATGGCGTGCGCCCCTTCCTCCTCCCAAGCTTAGAGCAGACGACGCTGCGTGTTGTTGAGGGCGTGCAAAAGCAAGTTAAACTGCTAACTCCGACGGGCAATCTTAGCCACGCATTTTCGGCAGCTATTAAGGCGGATCTTTGTACATCTCTCGTGAGCTCAAAAATTCACCGTACTTGACGGCAATACGAATGGTACACACAAAAAAAAGATGTGGCGCGACTCGCGAGCTGCGCTATCAGTTCGTTCGCCTTTGCGAAATCGTGAAGCTGAGGCGAGGGGAAGTCATCTAGAAAAAGTTTTGAGTTTAAAAATGTATTCATCATGCGAGCGTGCGTATACATGTGTCTTAATGGTTTACAAGAATTGCATATTCGTTCCCTAGTCTAGCGTGAAGAAAAGTGGCGACGTCAGTAAAATTCTTTGAGCACAAATTTACAAGCGTACACTTTCCTGAATAACTGAACTTTCGCGTTAAGCCGTGTTAGCGTCGGTCAAAGGACTTCGTTTTTTCTTGTTGTATGGCCTCGCACGCACTTTCACAGAAGGCCGAAATCAGAGAAATTTTCCACTGAACCAGTAAAACGTCTCTCTAGATAGTCTGAACAGTCTCTTGAAATCACACTCATGGCACCTGCCGACGACGTAAATTCTTGTACCCGGGAACAGGAGTTACATCTTCACGTACCAGCATGCAGGCAACCAAAACACATACACCGTCAAAATCCTCCTGGGCGTCGTTGTGAGGGTCGCCGTTGTCGGAATCGTCGTCGCTGCAGAGTCGAGCAGTTCCATACGGCAGCTACGAAGAGTGCTGCCGCGGCAGTGTTTTCGGTAAACGTTCACCAGCGATCATCGATGCCAGCGATACACGCCGCGTCGGCTGTTCGACCAACACGGCCTGCACTTGCATCTTAGTTTTGGTGGTAGCCACCACGTGGTAGTGTCGCGGCTGCACCGACACTTGCTGAACCGGTGCTGCGCGCTCACTGCACCGCTTTGCACCGCCACAGCACTTTCCAGAACTAGCGCAGGCAGTGCAAGCCAAATCGAAGAGACCTACACTCGGCGACATCGTTCAGAACCGGTACACCTGGCGGCATGGCCGGACAACGATACCCATTGGTAACGCTAAAGAGCGGAATGTTCTGCTTAACGAGAAAGTTCTTGCACGTTGTACAAACCCGCGCCACGGTTTCACCCCACTCAGTCGCCGCCACTAAGCTCAACGTTTCACGCATGGCACTACTTAGCGGCGTCAAGTCTTTTATGTGCCATAGTCTTTCACACACGTCGCACACGTATCCAAACGGAGTGTTTACGAAGTCCGTGTCAAAGGTCCGAGTCGCACTGGCGCTTTTGCTAAGTTTCACAGTATAGGCAGTCGATCGGGGAGCCTTGACGTCATCGACGGCGTCTTGCTGTTGCTGCTGCAGAGGTGGTCGGGCACGTCGCTCAGCATCCTGGTGATGCCGCTTGGCTAGACGTTCCACCCTTTCCTCCAGTGTCTCCGCAGCACGTTTAGCCTTCCTCTGTTCGATCTTCGTACGCTGGACCACTAGTTGCCAGGCAACTACTTCGGGATCCGATGACATAAGCTTCTCGGCTCTTCTGCGCCGCTGAGCAGCATTTGCGCTCTCCTTCTCCATGGCGTTACCCACCTACAAACGCTAAAGTCCCTCGATATTTTTGGGAAAGTACCGTCTTACTTTTAACCGAGCCGCCACGCCGAGCACCCTACTCTCCCGCCTTCCACGTACCCGCTTCACGGGCCGTCGCCCGGGAAACGCACGCGTTATCAGCGTGACATTGCATTCTTGATAGGAAAGTGGCGCGAGCCGGGTTATTCGCAATGCCCACGAACTATAGGTGGCGCGCCGTGCTTTTCAAGATGGCGGCAGGAGGAGGGTCAACCCGTTTGTTAGCATAGGAACAGATATGACGTGCGGACGTACGGCCCGTGCTGCTTTCACCGGATGAAGTCATGAGCTGCGCTGAAATGGATATGAGACTAAAATGCTTTCCCAAACCATGGAAAGTGCTTAATACTCGCCACCTAATTATTTGCTGCGGCGTGAAAGGTTATACTTCAGCTCCGTTACCGTGCATAACGATGCTTTGCGAAATCCTGTGCGTGCTACATAAAACTGCATGAACTAGAACTGACGTATCAGCTGAACGGCACTCCGAGGTAGTACGTGCCGAGCCAGCCTGACGGATTTGCCGCAGTAGTAGGCCGCCAGCGAGTAGCGCCATCGCTGCTGCACGGGAGCGCACGTTTAACGTGGTGATGGTTTGCAAACATAATACGCCGTCGTCATTAATTGCGCAGTCGGGAACGCGGAGTTACGTCTACAACGGAACACAAGCATTTCACATCCCATTCAGTAGCGCTTGTGTCACCGCCACGCTGAGACTCTAGCCGTGTGCATGCAATTCACTTCACTCGCATGTTGCAGGTTCGATCAGCACGATCGAAACATGAATATCGAAAAGAATGCACACGTATGCTTTCGCAACGGCGAAGAAGTTAGCCGAGAGGCGTGCATTGCGGCCGTGACTGCACGTTCTATTGTTATAACCATTTCGCTTCGCTGGTCGAGCTCGAGCGTGCTGGCAGCATGCGGCGCTCCATAATATCCACAATAATTGATACATGCAATGCACAAGAGGAACTATGCTTTTATTTTGATCTCGCTCTAGGACATTATACATGAAATACAATCAAAGTGACTTACGAGCGTGAAAGAACATTAACGCACGAGGGGACGTGAAGTGCAACTCGCTCCTCGTGAGTTAGCAGCTGATCGTTCATCGTCGCTGTCACTGTCGGTGCTTTCACAGTCTACAACGTCCAGTGAAAAATCCTAGTCCTCAAGATGGGTTCTTTGAACATCACTGCTGAAAGCAATCTGAAGAATTTCCTCCGCCGAACGACTACGACCACTCCGCGTCACCACGTTGTCTGGGCGCGGAGAACACTCTGCTCTCAGACCGGTCAACAAGCAAATCGCTTGCAGTGTGCTGCCACCTACCAACAAACGTACAAAAAGAAGCGGCGCAGCGCTGGCTATGAAATATGAAACCAACACACTGGCGAAGGACGGCGTGGAAAGCGTTCGCTCCACGAAAGGCGTCGAGGAGACGCGTCTTCGAATGATCGAAACGTCGCTCGCACGATTCGTAACAGCGCTTTGCTGACAAAGGATAGAGGTATCGCCAGCTTGAGATCGCTCAGTTATACAAAAGCACATCGCATGCCCGCGGGACCTCCCGCGTACAGTGTTATGGGATTCATGCACTACAAGAAACACTGATCAATGCTATATGCAAGTAAAACAGGGTGAGCTTCAACTTCTTTTTCACGAAAACTTCGCGTCTCGCGAGAACGAATCAGATTTCCTGTGTCACGGAGGGCCCGGTTTGTTCACTGATGCAGGGAACATGCAAAGTCGTAGTGTTGTTTTCTTGCCAACGCGTTAACCCTGAGGCTAGCACAGCTTAAAGGGACCGACAACTGCCCAGAACATGAAATGAGATGACTGCACTGATGGAAAGATTGTCCGTCGCATTGACTCACACCAACCCTGTTTATCTCGTGAGGGGCGGATTTCTATTTTTATTTCTTCATTGAAAGTCGCGAAAAATGACCTTCGGCGCCTCTGGCGGCAAAATCATACACGGTCCGATGAAGCCAGTCACGTGACCATTGATTGGTGTATGCGTTTGGTGACTTTTCTGTTAGTGCTGAAATATTGTTCATTTCTTTATATTAAAGATATTACTCCATAAAAATGTACATATAGGACTGCTTTAGTTGTATGCAACAAAGTGGCGCTGCTTTCGCTTGGCGTAATGATCCCATGCCGCGAAAAGCCATCCATGACACAGGCGCAGGCAACATTGGTCGCAGGCGCGCACAACGCTGTACAAATACCGAGAAGGTGTATAAAGCCACATCATCTCATTGTAACAGCTTGCTATTTTCAAAATGGCTGGAAAGCTCAAAATAAAGGGGGTTAAGCATAGCTATATAGTAACTCCTGCGAAAGCAGAACAACGACAGCTTTCACAAGGGCTAGCGGCATTGCTATCAATTCTCAGCGTTGCTGGAGCAAGCCTTCATGCGTGTTTGGAGCCTTTCAGATCGAAAAATACTGCTTATAAAATAACTACGTGCTTTTAGGATAAACCACTGCAGCTACAAACGCTACGAAGGGTAAGCTTCCTGTCGCGCCGTCAAAAGCTGGGCCGAGAAAAATCAGTTGTCGGTCCCTTTAACAAGGGAGCGACTGCGTAGTGCTGCCATTTTGTCGTCTACTAACCCTCCTCGAGAGGACGCACCTGAATTCCGCTTGGCGGCGCGACAGTCTATGGGCATTGCGAATAGGGCCGGCGCCCGCACGGTGGCCGTTTGGGAGAGGATATAGATAAATTTTGGACAATTGGGAGAGGAGGGCTGGACACTTGGGAGAGGATATGGAGGACGGTGTCACTACTTTCTATTATTAAGGGACTTTAGCAAACGCAAGTCAGAGGCGCTATCAAGCGGCACCAGCGCATTGTCAGACGGCGACTGCACAGCGAAGGCGAATAGCTGCGCGCGCCATGGCTACGACGTCACTCCTCGCGAATGCGCAGAGCAGCAGCGGCGAGTCGCACGCGCCGGCGCCCGTCTGTCTGCCCGGCCACCGCCACTCCTCTCGCTCTCCGCCACCAGCAGCAGCGGTGGCTGAGAGCGCGTGAAATGCCGGCTCCGCACTCATCCTCGCGCATGCGCAGCACGGCTCATGATGACCCGCGCGAAACTGGCTCCGGCTAGGCAAGTGTAGCTAACGCTACAATAAGAAAGTTGCCGCGCAGTTGCCGCGAGCAACTGCGCGGTGAACCGCAGCGTTATGCCGTGGCAGCAGACGACGCGCCGATAGTGGCGCAAGACGGGACTGCAGCACCGCTAGTTCTCGCGACCGCCGTTCGGACCACCCTCCTCCGCTGGTGGAGATACGGAGCTTTGAAACTGAGTTTGTTCTAGTAACGTTGCCTTCCACTATGTGGCATTTATGCTTTTTTTTTCGAAGCAGTTGCAAGTAACATCGTGGCTTTGCGGTAGGACACCTACTGTGCCTCTTCTGCAATCAGGAGGAAACAATCGGTCATTTCTTTTTAACCTGTCGCCGGTTCACGACATTGAGGAAAACAAACATAGAACCACCTCTTCGAAAGCTGGGCCTGGAAGTATCAGAGCCGGTTATACTTCCTTTGGGGCCACCACTCTGGAATACAGCCACAGGAATGTTTTCTTCGCCATTGATGACTTCATTCGACAGTCTAAAAGAATATTTATCGAAATGCTGCCAGAGTTAAATATTTATATATCAACAATTGAAACATAAATTACATATATTCGGCAATAATAGCTCCTACAATGACCCCCTTAAGATAAAATTAGCAAAATTCACGCTCTACTCGGCCAATCCCCTGCATTGGGTGTGAGCCATGCACAGAGGACAACAACAACACAAACAACAACCTGCTTGCCACGCAAACGCCCGGGTTCGATTCTCAATGGACTGAAGATTTTTATTGTTTATTTTATTTGCATCTTCCTCAGTTTTTCGGTCAGGGACGATTTTTCGCTAACAACCAACGACACCGTCACCGACGCCGACACCAGAATTTCTGCGAAACGAGCTCTCTTACGCTATCGCGTTAAAAATGTGCTTTACAATGTGCACGGCAATAGGCCACTGAGCCACACCGACGGCAAGCACGTTGTAGACCACGGTAGTTGAGCATGACTCTATGGCCACAAACTCGAACGTAGTGGGCGACGGGATTCGTGGTGCTCATTTCCATCCGAACAAAACGTGTGCTTTTGAGGACTCCTCGTCGTGTGCTCATGAAGCCAGCGTTTACAGACAACACCTTTCCCTATGGAGACAAAGCCTGGACGACGACTTCGTTGGGGACGAAAGGCGGTAGGAAGAACCAGGCTACGTTAGTTACCTGCGGGTAAACAGGAACGACGGGAATACACTCGCCACCGATGGTCAGGTAGCCACAGTCGATGATTAGAGTTATGGAAGCCATGCTCTTGACGGTGACTAGGAAAGTCATGGCTTCCATTTGCTGAACACAGTGTACCGCTGAAGGGCCAAGTATCGAGGCCATCGCGTCGACGATGGTTTCCGGACGAGTCCCCGCAGGGGCATCGACGTTGAATACTTGGGCCTCCGGATGAGTCCGCTTAGGCGCCTGGCGGAGCACGTTAAGTGTGCTCTTCCTTATACGTAGCCTCGGTGATCCGCTTCTCCTGTGCGATGGTGCGCTGCAGTACGTCGATTGCGTTTCAGGTAATTGAAATAGTTGACAGAAGGAAGAGACAGTTTTCTTGCGGGTATGTGCCATCATGATAACACATACCAGCTGCAGAACAGTCTCCTTTCATTTTATATCTACGCAACTGAGACAAATATTCACCAAATGCTAGGACTAGCGTCATTAAAAACACTCAAATGGAACATTAAGGTTGCCTGAAGTCTCTCCATTCATTCATTCATTCATATTCATTCATTCATTCATTCATTCATTCATTCATTCATTCATTCATTCATTGCTATGGCTGCGGAGCTTCGTACGATTGAACCTTCACCTTGCTTGGTAAGAAATTTGTCGCTGCCTTTGAAACAGCAGCATTTCAGGCAGTTTTGTTATTTTGTTGTAGTTTGGATAAATAATAAAATGCGAATACAATTTGTTTGTGAAAAAACTCTATTGCATAGGTTATGAATAAAACTATTCAGATAGGCAGCAGAACTTTGCGTGGTAACCCGATCAAGAAGGGCGGTCGACCAGGAAAACTAAGGAAGCTGTCCCCTCATTCACTTGGCTCCAAAGGCAATCGCGTAGTGCGACAAAGATTGCACAATAATTGTACTCTATGAGGAGCACAGCTGACTTACAGTAGGTAGAACCCGAGCATTAATGTTACTTTCGCCCAGAGCCGTCACTGTCCCAACGAGAGAGAATTTGCATGTGTGGCCTGTTCAATGGACCTTTCCAGAAAGTCGTACGCGCCACCTTGCGCCGGGGCTGTGCATCGCACGAAAAAAGAGCGCCGAACTCTGTCGTCTTCTTCAGCCGCGCGCTCGGGCTTGTTGTAACGCACGTGGTTCGCCGCTTCACATGCCTTCTCAAGGCGCCATGATGCACTTAACAATCGTTCCTCTATCGGGCTGGTCATCCTAGGCTACGGAGTACACCACGTTGTATATCGCGAGGAATGTCATGCGGCACCACTCAAGTTAGCAGCAACAATGTAAATAATCACTACGCAAACAGTTTACGCCTATCATGGAGTCGATCGAGCCCATAGACGCGGAAAACAGCTTCCTTGCAACGTATTCGCGTAGAGCTCGCTTGTAGTTCCAACTAATCGCTCCTTATATCAGATATGTACAACGCACGCACGATCCTCACAACGATAAAGCACTATAGTGTAATAATAACACTAATAATTATATCTGGGGTTTCATGCTTCAACCCACGATATCATTATGAGGGACGCCGTAGTGGAGGGCTCCGGAAATGTTGACCATCTGATGTTCTTAAACCTAGACTGACATCGCACAAAACACGGGCCTCTAGCATTTCACCTACATCGAAATGCGACCGCCGCACCTGGGACCGAACCCGCGACCTTTGCGTCAGCAGCCAAGCAACGTAACCGCTAAACTACCGCGGCGGGCAGCTCTGGAGTGTGCGTGTTTCTAAGAGCCTTTCTGTCTTTATAAACTTTCATCGGCTGATTTCGACAGTCTGCCTGTTCTTGATGGCCAATGTTTTCTCTAAACTTCAACTGTGGTTTTTGGACAATACTTTTTGCATTGTAAGGATTTATAAATACTCAGTGTCACGTATAGCTATGTCTAAACATCACACCGGGTACGAAGTATTGCTCAACGAAACTTTTTATTCATTTCGCCAAACGTTTCATAAATAATTTGTAGCTGCGATATGTCGACAAATTCCATGACTCCTTCGTTTCAAGTCTGCCTAAATGTGCTTGGAGGAAGCGTTTTACACATTCTCTGTCTTCATTCTGCGAGGTCAGTGTTACTGCCCTCGAAGACAGGCAGCTTGGTAGCACGAAAAATGTCTTTGAAGGCTACAGAATTTGCAAAGTGGACGAGTTTCTTGCGCAGAGGATTGCCAAAGTGTGAAGCATCCTCCTCGTTCTTGCCCCTTTATCCGCCGCACCATCATCTTATTTCCTCATCAACTTGTAGTTTTGATGAACACAGTGGCACAATATGGGTTCAATAATAATATCAATAACTGATGGTGTTTAACGTCCTAAAACAACGATACAAATATGAGAGACGCCGTAGTGGAGGGTTCCGTAAAATTCGACCGCCTGAGGTTGGTTACCTACATAGAATCATAAGTACACAGGCCTCAAGCATTCCCGCCTAAATCAAGAATGCGGCCGCCAAGTCCGGGACTCGATCCCGCGGCCTTCGGGTCAGCAGTCGAGCACCTTAGCCACGAGTACACCATGGCGGGTCAAAATGCGTGCATGCAACATCGTGTTCTTATCACCACCTGGAACTGGCACGTAGGCAAGGGGAGAAGGGGTAGAGGCAAGGGGGGGGGGTAGAGGGGTAGATGATATTCTAGTTGACATGAAACGAAAGAGAGGAACCCGGGCTGGCTACGTAATGCGTAGCAGAAACGTGCAGACTGTAACAGCAACAGAATGGTTGTCAAGGGATGGCAAACGCAGTCAAGGAAGGCACGAAATAAATAAGTATATATTAGAGATAAAATATAAGCAGCTCGCACAGGACAAGATAGGACTGGGGATCATATGGAGAGGTCTTCGTCTTTCAGTGGACATAAATGGCTGAAAATGATGATGATGGTGGAAAAAAGTAACAGTTTCGCCACAAAGGCGAATGAATGAATGCGATAGCAACAAATTACAGTCACAAGAAGAGCGCCAACAGCTCGATACTTGCAGCGTGCCATCAAGCGCAAATGATGCACGCAAAGAACACGCACAGGATAAACACGAACTAACGACGGTCACAGCTCGAAATTTGCAGCGCGCTGCTCAAACACAAGGAAGGACGCTCGAAAAGAACGCACTGCTATACGCAGCATGAGCGTGAACTAACAGCTGTCCCAGTTACTTACGCGTGTTTGAGTCGCCGCAGTGCGTTAGACAGTGCTTGTCTTTCCGTGGCAAAACGAGGGCAGTGGCACAGCAAGTGTTCGATGTTTTCGTCGGTGCCGCGAACATCACATGCCGCGCTGATCGGCCATTTCCGTGCAGATGCTACTACAGCACCGTCCACATCGCTCGACGGCCCACAAGGCAGTGAAAGTACACTTGTGTTTTTTGAGAACGACGGGGTTGTGCGAACGCCTCTGACTTGTGGTCACTTTTTTCCTCTTGCCTTCTCAATATTTCTCGTCTTCTATTCCCCTTCCCCGATCTCCCAGTGTAGGGTAGCCAAGTGGAATTGTTTTTTGGTTATCCTCCCTGCCTTCTCCTTTTTCTGTTTCCTTCCTATGCGTGTTTGAGCGGCGCGCTACAACTCAACGCTCTTATATATTTTTCTTTTCTTCAAAAATGCTGTGCGTGGAGTGGCCCTCCTCTCGCGCGGTGGAGTTCGACCATTGTTTACTTGGCGTTCCACATCGTGCGTGGGTACAGAAATGGGCCACCTTTTAGTTCGCGCCTAAAGGGCTCTTTTCAAACAGAAGCAAAATCTAGGATCATTGCTTTAAAGCGCACCCTGCCGGTGATCTCGCGTGTGACACTGCACACGCGGAAGCACCTCCGAGATGTGCATACCGCCAGCGTTAAATGGTGTATACAAATAGCTCGCCGTTGGTATTCTACACAACAGGTGGTGCGTTGCCGAGCTGCTTAAAGCGGCGCGATGAGGAGCGAGGGGTCACAACTTTGAATCCCGGTGGCGCACTTCGAATTTTTTTTTCTTCTGGTTTACTTTACTTTGTTGGTTTTATTTCTATATACGTACATATACATATCAGGGAAAGGACAGCAACGGCGACGGCAAAAACCAGCCGAGAGTGTCCATATAATTTCTATTGCAATCATCATTGAGTGCCGGGCCTCCAGTGGGCTTGCAGTTGGCCTGCATTACTGCTTGAGAAGCCTCCATCATGGACCACGCGTGTCGGTCATTATTTTACTGTACGTGGGATCAGCCCAGGCTCACTTTCTATAAAAAGCATCTTTGACCCACATGTTTCTGCTTACCGAGAATTGCCCTAGCTCCTTCAAGGAACCAGAATTTTTTTTCTTCCTGCCGTGCACCGGTCGACAGAACCGGTGGAACGACTCGCAGTGCTATGCGTTGAAAAGCATTATATCAACGCTTGCTCTTTGGTGACTTAAATAGCACTTTAACAATGGAATTACATATGTGTAGTTTTGCATTCGCAGACAATTGCCAGTGTCCACGTCTACTTAAAAAGTAGGCCTTCTTACCACAGAGAGGCATAAATAAATAACCAAGTTCTGTGCTGAACCGCTTGCTCACAGCACTGGAACATTACCACGCGTGAGAAGCTTGTACTCGTTCAGCCTTGTACGAAACTCAGAGGCAACTTCCTTATTATGTAATGTTTCTTTTAAGACATCTTATCAATAGGTAATTACCTTCCAATATTTTATAGATGGCGTGTCACTATTATTTTTTCAACATTCAGCATTCAGAAACAATTTTGTATGCTTCGTACTAATATCCTCAATCATGATTCAAAGTTAGCGTTTGTGATCTAGATGCATGAGCTATGCATAAGTATCGTATGAAAGCATTTGGATATGTAATGTCACGATTGACAACAGCTTCCCGAGTAACGCGAAGCCTGTATGCCACGAGGCCCTGCCTGAATTTTAATCTCTTTAGTCAAGCCACGTGACTGTCACTGAGTAGAATGGTAGTGATGAGTGAGAGCGAGCAAGACTGACATGAACTGGGACAAAATTAACTTCAAGGTATTTCTAGTGAATAGTATTTAAGTTCGTGTGAGTTATTGGGAGCAGTGGGAAGTGATGATATCGATGCTGCTTGTTCAGGCAGGTTTTGTTTTGTACTGTAATTGGTATTCATTCGAGTTCTTCTTTTACGCCATCAGGTGCGAGGAACATCGAAAATGTCAAAAGCAGCAGTTTTCTATTTTTTAGCTAAGCTCGTCGTCGCTGTAATCGACAGGTGGTTTCGATGAACATGTTCAATTTGTTTAAGCCTGAGAGAGGTGGCAGCTTCGCAACGAGATGGTTAGACATGCGGGCGTAAAGACACGACAAAACCAGCGGCGCAATAAAAATAAAAGAATACATAAAAAGTACTCTTACAACGTGTCTGCAGTGGCTCCTGTGGAGCTATTTCTGTTCTTTTAAAGCAAGATAGGAAGTCCACCGGCACACTGGTCTTTTCCAAGGAAGTCTATTATTTTACTCCTCTTTTTCTTGAGATGCACTCTCATAACATTGGCCTCCGATGTAGAGGGTCAAGCAGAAATGACAACGGCGAGCCCGACATTTCAGCCCTCGTTCGAAAGCTGTGTTTATGAAAATATTTTTAGGGCAGGATACCTTTATAGTTATGTCTTCACTGTAGAAGAAACACACAGAAATGCGAATCGCGACAAGTTTTACACATACGAGCGCTTCGAAAATGAAAACTTCGTAATGGCACCGTCTTGGCTGTCATTGTGTATTGCTTCTGTCCGGTATGGAGTCGCCGGAAGAGGAGTCGGTTGTGGAGATTTTATTATGTAGTGGCCTTCTCCGGCTTGTTACTCGAAAGTGCTCGGTAACTTTTCGGTGTGCCCAGTTCATTGCTAGCTATGAAATCTGTGCGTCAATTAGGCATTGATTACAACTTGATTGCGACTCTGCAGATATACTTGGAAGCCTTGTACGGAAGTGCGCATTTTCCTATGAGTAATTTTTCTGGCTAAGTGATTTTGCTGGGCTTCTCTATGTCGCATCTATAAATAAATATGTTCCCGTCGCCGGCGGTGCACGAAAGCCTCCAAAGCCTCGTTGCCACGCGAACCACGTCCAAAACCACCTCCACGTCTTCCACTCAGGCCAAGCGCTGTCGCGTCTAAGGACAAAGACGCTTCTGCTAGCAATGGAGCTGACGCTTTGTTTGTACCACCCAGACCAAACGCAGCCGTGTCTATGGACAATGACGCTTCTGCCAGCAATTCAACTGACGCTTGGCCTGAACTCCCAAAGCTATATGCACCTCTTGAGCGACACCACACTTCGACAGTAGAGGACACTTCATCGGTACCTCATAAACTGACGGACGAGGAAAAAGAAGTGTTGGCACGGTCAGCGCGCTGATGAGTGCTATTCGTGTACTGCTGAGCAAGATGCAGACACCGATAGCTCGAAGCGTGTTGCAACTGCTGGACACCATCACTCCAGTTCTCGCAAGTCTTCAGAAGTCTGTTGCTTGAGAACACTAGCAGTGCAACCATGGCATCACCGTGAACAATATTTTGTTACATGGGACCGCGCATACAAGTTGCATAAGCAACGAATGTGCTGCTCTAGTTTCAGCCACGGGACTGACTCACCGCCTGTAATGTCAAGCGCAGAACAGTCGTTACGTCGACGGCAACAGTCGCTTTTCTCTCCTCCTCTTTAACTTTCCTTCGCCTTCTCCAAGTGCGGGGTAGCCTACCGGCCTCAGCCCTGGTTTAACCTCCCTGCCTTTGTTTCATGATATTCCTCTCTCTCTTCTTCATCGAGATGTTCATTTATTAAAGCGGAATCGTTAGATATCTGATAAACACCAAAATTCGTCGTCGGCGACCAGGCTTGGCGGTATAAGGCCAAGTGAGGAAACAAATCGTCATTACGTCACCACGCGACGTCCTCATGACGTCACATAACGTGACGTGAAGTCATGACGTCATCACCTGACCATCGCGCCTTGGTCAAAGCTGGGTCGGTTACGGAGGCAGTGCAACACTAGGTGAGGTAGTTAGAACTCTTGTCAGCTTCCTGTCTAGAAGCAGTGCAAAACATGTTCATTGCGGAAAGCTTTTGCGGGGCGTGGAACGGGATGAACGATTGACTGAGAAGAAAAAGAAGATGGCGCTTGCGCCTTCGAGTCGTCTTAGGCGAAACAATAGAAGCACCTGTGAGGTTTGTTTTCTTTGGTGGGCGCCTGCTCTTGGCTGAGGAAGTATTTCTGTGTGTGCGTCATGTTTTCTTTTTGGTGACGGTGGGTTTTTTTTTCTTTTTTGGAACAGCACTATCACCAGCTTCACAGCTAAATCAATGCAAGCTTCGCTTGAAAAACGGATAATGACGGTTTTTGTTGGAGAGTGTAGGCTACAGTGCTGCCATCGGCAGTGACTACGGTAAGGGGGCCCGCCTTCTTCACAATCGCGCTGTGGTGAAGGCGCAACGCTTATTGTACACTAGCGGCATCCGACCCTTATAGGGACGCAGCATATTTTGAGCTTGACTGGTCTGCACATATCACTTGGGAGCATGTAACACATGGCTCGACCACTGCCATGTGTACACGTAATCCGTTTTTAAGGGGCACACCGGAATTTCCACCCTAAGCCAACCGCAAATTGAGCGCTGCCTCATTGTTATAAAGCCCAAATAAAAATAAACTGATACGAAAACGCGGTAATGTTCCAAGTTAAGAGTTTCCGGGATATTTATTATATCGGAGTATATGTTCAGTATGAAAAGGGCCAATAATCTGTCAGAATTAATAGTGAAAATATTCGAGTGAGTTTAATGAGGTATAATTATAATTATAAAAACTGCGAAATACAAATTTAGGGGAGGCACGAAACGAAGTGGACACTACAAGCGCTTGTAGTGTCCACTTCGTTTAGTGTCCTCCCCCTTTAACTTCGTATTTCGCAGTAATTGTTGCGCAGTTTTTTATAATCATGAGAACCAACTAGCCCAATACCTCACTTTGCTCTGTTTATTGAAGGGAGCAGACAGTTTTGTGAACAGCTGTGATGTTTGAGGTACCTGGCCGAGCACATCAACGACGTACTTCTCTCTACGTGGCCTTTACGATCCGCTTAGGCAGCGCGATGGTTAGAAACCTAAGCATATAAAGCGCGCTTAGTTCACCCAGTTCGTTCGAGATTTCAGACAATTTCCATACGGGTGAAGAATCAAAATTGCATACACCGCTACAGAACAGTGTTCTTCCCCATCAGTTGGGTAAGAACAATCTTCTATCCAATTGAAATAAAAGTTCGGGAAACGCTCAGGGCTGGCGGTATAAATATAATCAAATGACAAATTACTGTTGCCGAAAGTAGTTCATTCGTTCATCCTTTGTTTCATCCAGTCATTCATATGGCTGTGGAGCTTCTTTGATTGACTGCGCCTTGCTTGGTGAGGAATTCACGCAGAACACTTTCATTATCTTGGGGACGTTGAATAAAGTTAAATGCGAATACAATTCTTTTTTCCATTACTTTTATTGCATGCGTTATAATAAAGCTATTTAGATAGGCAGCAGAACATTGCCTTGTAACCCGATCAAGCATGGCGGTCTTTAGAAAACTAAGCATGCTGCGCCCTTACTCACTCCGCTCCAACACAGTACATACGATGATTTCGTGTGTTCGTTACCGAACTCTTTTGCGAGACGATCACGCTTCTATGACGCGATAGGTAGGGTACTGGCTTTTGACTGCGTGGTATCGTCCTTCAGGCACGCATTTTCTGTACTTACCGGCCAGCTCAAGCAGTCATGTATAACGATTTAGGCGCGAAGCACCTAGGTTCCATGCTTGTAGGTTGTGTGGTGTCCATGCTCACGGCACAGCATCGTCTAAAATCCCCTAAAAAATGGTTTAAACAATACACAAATATCAATCATCATTGTGACAGAACAACATATAAAGCACGAACCCACTATACTAGTCAGCGATTTCAACGTAGACACTACGGACCTTAGGACTTAGCTTGTTCGTCGAAGCTCACTGTCCGCTGTCATGGTGGTTAGAAGACCTTTGCTACAGTAACAACACTGCTATGAGAATAAAAAGAACAGTTGACAATAGACAAACACCAATGAAATTGTGACAAAACAATATAAAAACCCTTTCCACTAAGTCGGCGACTTCAACGCACACATTATGGACCTTAGGACGGAGCTTTGTCTTCGGCTCTTTATGTTACTTTATGTCACTCAGTTTACATAATATGGGGCAACGCTCGGGTAATATATGTGAGACAAAAAATGTTGAACAGTACACTAGTATCAATCATAATTCTGTCAGAAGAATATAAAACGCCTGCAAGCACAGAACCTTCATACTAGTCGGCGACTATAGCGTGGACATTATGGACCTTAGGACCTAGCTTTGCCCACTCGTCATCATTCACTTCGTGGAGATGCGTTCAATTTGTTTCGTGACGTGGTCGTGTCATTTTCGTGAACGGTCGGCCATGTCATACTCACCGCAGATTTTAAACTGTGCATTGTACACGCGAGATGGCCTGCAAGGTCTGGGATGGAGTCGATCTAACTGGAACGCGCGCTACTTGCGTCGCCTGGTCCAGCACTTCTCTGGGAGAATGCGTACATACTACTAGAAGGGCCACAATATGCCTAGATTTGGCGCCGTGTTCATCGTCTAGTAGGCTTACAGCGCTTCTACGACCCAAGTGAGCGAGCTTCTTACGTGTCGCGATCCCATGTGTACCATTGCCATCATCTGCTGTTTATATCTCTGATCATAGACAATTTGGCGTTCGAGGCTTCCTTTCCCTTTCTTCGTCAGTGAGACCATGGTGTCTTGACATCCGCGTTCTGCATGACACGCGTTCGCGCTCCAGTTTATCTAGAGTCTTGCGCTCCTCGCTATTCGGATCCGGTCCAGTGTCGTGGGACGCGCTCAAGGTAGAGTGACGCCTACACTGCTCAGTCGAAGGCCGTGCTCACAGATGTCTTATGTCGGAAGAACTAGCGGACATTGTCGCAAAGTTATGCATTACTATTCGGGTGGATCGACTAACTCCATTGATGCGCGCATGGCAGTGAGAGTTACGGAGAGGTTTTTCAACGCCGTATTGCAGCATCGCCGTTGTTGACGGCCGCTTGGCGTTGCAGACGTAATCCATGTGCTCACCCCGAGGTTCTGCGCTTTGCGAGATATTTGTTCTCCGACACTCTAGTCCGCTGGGAACTCAGGCCGCCAGAGCCTTCATGTGTCGGTGCCACCTGCGCGTGATCAATCAGTTTTCGTAGCTCACTTTGAAAACATGGTGCGTAGGACTATGTCAACGCATCATGGTACGACCTATACAATCACAATACTAAGTGGGGCTGCGCCTGGTTCCACCATAGGTAGCTGCACAACTTTGCGAGTCCGGCAGCTGATGAGGTGAAAGGTGCATTGTCTCCATGAAAATTGAGTTCTAGTTAACATTTTGGAGTACATTGGCGCACTTTCAGTTATCTGCTGCTGCTCCGAGAACTTTGATTTTCCAGAATAGCTTTCATGATGGTCGAAATTGTGTTAATACGTAAATATGTCCCATCGTCCAGTCCGCCCACAAAATGGATACCATTACGCTTCTCAACGGTCGATTACAAACTTTGCAGCAGTTGTCAGCAGTTGCAGCAGTTGTCACTCGGCGTTGAGAAGCCTGACACCTTCCTTAATAGGACATCAGCAGGCTGCTCGATTCCTGGAAGAGAAATTCATAGTCTCAACCTTTCTTACGCGGGTATTATTTCGTACACGTTGGGGAAGATCAGCATGTGCAATCTTGGTTTCACTTAATCAAGAAAAGCCATAGAATGGCATTGAGCATAGCAGCATATTTCTCGTAATGGCGGTGTTTGGCTTCTCGCAAAACTTCGTTGACCTTCTAAGAAACGCATACAGAAATATACATGGCACCCTGTTTCTTGATGGTCATGAAAATGCCCGATTTCCTGTTACCCGTGCAGTTCGCCAAGGGTGTCCTCTATCTCCGGTACTTTGTGCTTATTCTCGAACCATTCGTGCACCGACTACTTAATGAACCATACATTCGAGGCCTCCACTGCCTGGAAGTGCTACCGCGTTGAGGGTATACAGCAATTTTTGGCGATGACGGCGCGTTGTGTCTAAATAACGAGGACAGCTTATACCGTAGCAATTTGCTGAGTTTGGGTCTACTTCAGGTGCAGCATTAAATTTTCAAAATGTCGATATTTCTTCATTGGTTCCCTAGACATCGGCCTAACTCCCTTTTTCGGTCTCAAAAAAAACGACTCTATTCGCATTCTGGGGCTTGATTTATCAAGCAAGAATGGCGGGTGCTCTGCATTCTTGCTTTGTGTCTTACACGGCGATCAGTGGCCGCGCGTGACCTTGCCGCTATTTCTTAGGCGCTAAGATACCCTGTGGCGCAAGTACCTAACGTGCCCCCATTTTATTCGATACAGTAGCATTTTCTTGCTACGTACAGCAGGTTTATCCTGATGTATAGATTCTAGAAAACAGTGTTGTAGAGACAACGCCGGCCCTCCTGCTCCCTCTGATTCCTCCAGCCCGTCTAGGACGTTCGAATCGTGTCTTGTGGAGCACGACAACGGCATCCTTTCTGCTGACCATCTCCGTGAGATTATGTGGCGTTTGGGATGGAAAGTACTCCCAACACGAGACAGACTGGGGAGGTGGGGCATGGTGCCGTCTTTCACTTGTCCCAACTGTCCGCTACAAGGGTCCAACCACCATGTGCTGTAGCAATAGGTAATTGCAAGGGCATTTTGGAGAGCGTTATTACTGGTTTTGCTTGGCCTAGGATTTAATCATTTCGTCAGATGTAGTCGTTGCACGCGTAATCGCTTTGCACGCCTTCTAACTGCTGCGGGGTCTTTTTTTTTGTGGCGTAACGGGTGTTAGGCTGTCGAAGCATGTCACCGTCGCCTTGCTTTGTTTCCGATTTTGGCACGGTTGTACTCCGAACTGCTGTCCATTTTGTCGGAGGAATCATTCTTACTTGGGGATGAGGAATTTCTGCGACAGTGGGTGGTTCCTTCCTGGCGGTAGCTAATAACGTCTGCGGCTAGTTTTTCTGGCCAGGTTTTGTTGGCAGGTCATCGGCAGTGATTTATTAATGCATATAAAATGGTTGTGTTGATTATTCTACGCGCATGTCACCGTAGGCGTGAT